>NC_055997.1:90554297-90854297 GCF_018446385.1 Zingiber officinale | reverse complement strand
GCACCAGCTCCCTTTGAAGTCTAATGCACAAGCCCGTAACATGTCTTCTAATACTTGGTTAACCCTTTCCGTTTGTCCGTCGGTTTGAGGGTGGAAGGCAGTACTGAATAATAGCTTCGTACCAAGAGCCTTCTGGACACATTCCCAAAAATGTGAAATAAAACGACCATCTCTGTCTGAAATGATGGTCTTAGGAATCCCATGTAGTCTAATAATTTCCTTAACATATAATTGAGCCAGTTGCTCAATTGAATAAGTCATCTTGATTGCTAGAAAATGGGCAGATTTGGTTAATCTATCCACGATTACCCATATAGCGTCATAGCCATTTGTTGTCTTGGGTAATCCTGAAATAAAATCCATAGAGATATCCTCCCATTTCCATTCTGGAATTTGGACAGGCTGCAGTAATCCTCCAGGCCTCTGGTGTTCTGCTTTAACCCTCTGACAGGTCAGGCAGGTACTGACATACTGAGCCACATCTCTTTTCATACTGGACCACCAGAATTTCTTCTTCAAATCCTGGTACATTTTGGTGGATCCCGGATGCATTGCATAGGGCGTTGAATGAGCTTCTACTAGTATTTTCCTTCACAACTCTGGATCCTCGAGGATACATAATCGATCCCTGAGGTATAATATTCCACTGTCCGTGATCCGGAATCCATCATTCCTTCCTTCTAAGGTCTCTCGTTTCATCCTTTGGAGGCTTTGGTCACTATTTTGTTTCTCCAATATATTGCCGAATAATGTGGGTGCTATGGTCAGGGTAGAGAGTTGCTCAGACATATTTTCGATCCAATAACGCGGAATGTCTCTCGGCTTCCCAATAAATTCGAACACTGGTTCGCCTTCAGTATCAGATAAAATTTTAGCATATTGACTAAAAGTAGGTAACTGACCTGTGACGACAGTAGAGGCACTCGCCACATCTTCTTTGGTAAGCGAGAAAACCCTAGCATTTGTTGCTGCTGGCGGGGCTTCCAATCTCCCTTGGCTAATCGGTGTTCCTTCAATAGCAGCTTGCATCTGGTGTAGCTGCGAGGGAGCACTACTGTTTTGGTTATTCTACTGAGGTGGTGCTTGAAACTGGGTAGTGCAGTCTCTGGCCAGATGTCCTTCCCCTCCGCAATTGTAGCACTTTCTTGTACCCTTGTGGCATACTCCAGAATGCAGCTTCCCACAAATAGTACACTGAGGGTATTTCGGCTGCTTATTCACTGGACCACTTTTAGCATTGTCCCATTGTTTCCTTTTTCCGGTAGAGGTTCCTTTCCAGCCTGTTCTGGTACCTGAAGGTTTCAGTCCTTCTGTTCATGCCTGATTCTTATTCTCATTCATCACTTTCTGATAATGTTCTGTGATTAGGGTACTACTGACCAGTTCCTCTATAGTCTGCGGTCTATTAATTCCGCCGGCCACATTCAGTGCTATCTCGGGTCGAAGCATCTTCAGCATCAGTCTGACCCTTTCTCTTGCGGACCAACTCTGGACAAAGGCGTGCCAGACGGTTGAAGCGCTTTACTTCTTCGTTCACTGATAAGTCACCTTGCCGGAACTCGGTGAACTCGTCGTAATGCCGGTTCATCACTTGCATGTGGAAGAACTCTTCGAAGAATTCTATCTTAAAGTCCGTCCAGTCCATCAGATTAATTTGTCTCTTAGCCTTAACTCTTTCCCACCACATTCTTGCGTCGTCGGAAAAGCAGAAAGATACGCATTTGATCTTTTCTGATACGGGCCAGTCCAGTAATTCCACTATGCTTTCCACTGTCTTGAACCAGGCCTGGGCGTCCCATGGCTCGCAAATACCCAAGAAGTTCTCCGACTTCAGTCTTAACCACTGTATCAAGTAGGTCTCCTGTCGGACCACTGGGGCAGGGGCTTCCGGTGGTACTAGTGCAACTATTGGTATGACGGGCACTGCATTTTGATTTGCTGGCGAGGTGGCAGGATTTCCTTGCTGACCCATTAAAGTCGTGATCAGCTGTTGTTGCTCGGCGATCTGACGCTGGAGGTCGGTGACTACCTGGGTCAGATCTGGTGGGGTCGCTGTCTCGTCTGTTCGGGTAGTGCGTCTCCTAGCCATGCTTATCTTCATTAACGACAATAAATTATCGTTATTCCGATTCAGGCTAACATAAGATTATTATTATCATTCCTATCCTACCATCATGCGTATTTAAACTAGAACTGTGACTTATCACAAAAAAAAAAAAGTAAACATGCATAATATTAAAGCATCATAAAAGAATTAAATTAAACATATAGATTCTTACTTGGAGCGGCAGGATGAGGCTTGACATGTGTGTAGTGAAAAGGCTAAACTTGGCTTTGATACCAACCTGTGACACCCCGCCTCTCCTACTCAAGGCAGACGGGGGTCACTTTACTTATACTTACTTACTTAATACATACTTACTTGCATATCAATATTATTGTCTACTTAAAACAGCGGAAGTCTTGTTTATAGAATTTTTTTCTTTTAAAACTTTTCTTTACTTTTCAAATCACCATGACTAACTACCTAGCATATAAGGTCACATAGCATACTTAACATGATTTTAAGTTGTAATACCAATAAGCATGATTAAATGTCATAGAGTCATGAAACAATAACATAAGCTAAGCATAATTCTTATTAAATAAAAGCAGGTCTTTCTCTTTTAGCCGAGCCACTACCACACACATCCTTCTTGCCCCTCATGCTGCTCCCTTAGTTTATCCAGCCTTTTCCCTTATCTGTGGTACAAGGAAAGTAAGCTATAAGAACATGACTTAGTAAGATCCTTTCCTACTCACAAAACCGTATAGCATAACATAATCATCAAGGCATAAAGCATGGAGACAAACTCATCATATCATGTATAGAAGCATCATATCGTAACTTTCATAAAATACAAAACATCATGTCATATCATGTCATATTCATAAAGAGCATCAAATTATATCATGTCATAAAGTACATCATAGCATATCGTAACATAATCGTAAGGTATCATGGCATATCATGACATAATCATAAAGTGCATCCTAGCATATCATAACATAATCATAAGTATCATAGCATATCATGACATAATCATAAAGTGCATCCTAGCATATCATAACATAATCATAAGTATCATGGCATATCGTGGCAAAATCATAAAGTATATGCAAGATGACTTTCAAAACATGTATCATGAAAATATATGCATCATGTCTTTTGAAAACTTATTATATACATACTTAAACATAATCTCAACATAAAGGGGGGCCCCGGCTTGTACCACATACATAAATGCGCGTGTCCTATGTAGGTCCAAGGTAGCAAGTCTTAAACCCTACAAGGCATACATACTAGGCCCGTTTCTTAGTCCATCGACCTAGGGGCACTTAGGAGCCCATCCCTAACGAGGCCCGTTTCTTAGTCCATCGATCCCGGGGCGCTTATGGAGCCCATCCTTGGTACAAGCCATATAAAGTAAAGTAGGATGTCATACATATCATGGTTCTTATCATTTCATGCATATCATTTTTTTCTTAACATATCATAAAACATGCATAATTTGGGCACACAGCTTATCATAATAGCATGCATAAATTTGGGCACATAGCACATCATAAACGCATGTATAATTTGGGCACACAGCTCATCATAATAGCATGCATAATTTTGGCACACAGCACATCATAAATACATGCATAGTTTGGGCACACAACTCATCATAATAGCATACATAATTTGGCACACAGCATATCCTAAGGGTTATCAACATGCGTAGATCATGAGCATACGTAAATAAACCTAGAAGCATAGCAAGTTCTTATTATATCATGAAGCATTGCATGTGAGACACATGAAGATCATAATTAGGTCTCTAACCCTAATTTTCATATAGTGGCCAAAACATATGATTGTAAATTAGGTTAACAATCAACATACAAGCATGTGAGCCCTAAACCAATATCATATCATATATCATAAGGAACATCATGAGCATGTTTAGTTTGGGTTCTAGGTTTCCTAAGCTTAGAAACTTGTCATGGCCGAATCTTATGAAGCATTACATTGGGATAAAAGCAACATACAAGCATGTGAACACTAAACCAATATCATATCATTTATCATGAGGAACATCATAAGCATGTTTAGTTTAGGTTCTAGGTTTCCTAAGCTTATAAACTTGTTATGGCCGAATACCATCAAGCATCTCATTTGGTTAAAAGTCAACATACAAGCATGTGAACTCTAAACCAATATCATATCATATATCATGAGGAACATCATAAGCATGTTTAGTTTAGGTTCTAGGTTTCCTAAGCTTGTAAACTTGTTATGGCCGAATATCATCAAGCATCACATTTGGTAAAAAAATCAACATACAAGCATGTGAACTCTAAACTAATATCATATCATATATCATGAGGAACATCATAAGCATATTTAGTTTAGGTTTTAGGTTTCCTAAGCTTATAAACTTACTATGGCCGAAACTTGTAAATCATGTAACTAGGTTTCATGTGGCATAAAAGCATGGAAACCCTAAACAAATTTCATAGTATTTATTACCAAGAACATCATGAGCATAGTTAGGTTGGGTTCTTAGTTTCCTAGGCCTTTAAACTAGTTGTGGCCGAAAGTTCATAAAGCATGAATAAAGTTCTAGTCAACCTACAAGCATGAGCATGTCATGTTAACTTCATATCTTGTCTTAAGGAAAATCATGGCATGCTTAGTTTAGGTTTAAAGTTCTCCTAGGCCCTAAAACCTACCATGGCCGAATGTTCATGAGCATGAAATAAAGTTAAATCAACATACAAGCATGAGCATATCATATTAACTTCCTATCTTATCTTAAGGAGAATCATGGCATGCTTAGATTCGGTTTAAAGTTCTCCTCGGCCCTAAAACCTACCATGGTTGAATGTTCATGAGCATGAAATAAAGTTAAATCAACATACAAACATGAGCATATCATATTAACTTCCTATCTTATCTTAAGGAGAATCATGGCATGCTTAGATTAGGTTTTAAGGTTCTCCTAGGCCCTTAATCTTATCATGGCCGAAAGTTGAAAGGGAGACATCCTAATTCCAAGCAACATACAAGTAGGAGAAATGTTAACAACTCTCTTATCCTAAGGTACATATCATAAAAACAAAGGGAGCATGTTTAATTTGAGTCTTAAGCTTACCTAGTACTTTTGTTCATGCTTGGCCGAGAGTCTAGGATCATGAATCTAAGTTCTAACCAAACATTCCAGCATAGAAACATTAGATTAATCCCCTACCATAAGATACATATTTCAAGAAACATATTGAGCATATCTAGTTGGGTCTTAAAATTGCCTAGGTCTTCCTTTTTCTTTTTGTCTTGGCCGAAAGTCCATGAAGAAAATCCTAGGTTTTTAAGCAACCTAACCTCATAGAAAAACACATGAGCTATTGTACCACAGGTGAGGGGGAACTTACATAATTTTCGTTTGTTGTTCCTTAAGAAAATGATACCCTTATGAGGAGGAAGAAGAACTTCTCTTCTTAGTTTTCCCTTTTTGTTTTCTTCTTCTTGTAAGAGGTAAACCTTGAGACTGATTCTTGGAAATAAGGTTTTCTTAGAGAGGAAACCTTAACTTAACTTTTGAGAATGAGGGAGAAAGCTCTAAGTTTCGGTGGAGAAGGAAAAGGGAGGAGGAAGAAGGAGGAAGAAGAAGAATTAGAAATTCTCTTTCTCTTTTCTCCTCTAAATTCTATTTATTCATCATGGGAATGAATTATGTCTTCATTTATCCTTCCCTTAACTCCTCTATCTATTCCCTCTTTGATTCTCACAAAAAGTTAGAAGGGAAAGAAGGAAAGAAGACAATTTGCCTTTTTCTTGCTCCCTCTCTTAACCAAGAGGAAGAGAAGGTAAGCTACTTGGTTTTCTCTTGCTCTTTTTACTTAGTTCTTTCTTCTCACCTTTAACTACAATTTTTATTACTTTCTATCCATCTATTATTCATTATTCTAGTGGTTATCATACACCAATTTAACTCTATTATTTGTGGGAGGTTCAAGGTTCAAACCTTCCCTCTCTTTCTTTTTATCTCTATTATTTCTTTTGCTTCCTCTTACCTTTATGCTCTAATGAAAAATACTACCCATATCTTATAATTCCGTGGGTGTTACAAATTGTTAGATCGAAAGCACTAGAGGGGGTGAATAGCGTTCGTGGCTTTCACTTTCTTTTCGAAATACTTAAGAATAAAACACAACAGAAATATAAAAGATAGTTGCAAACACCAAGTCTTTTACTTGGTTCGGAGCCTAGGGCGACTCCTACTCCAAGGCCCATGCTCGTTGAGCATATACTTTGGGTAATCACTATAAGCATGGAAAATTCTTTACAATTTAAGTACAATAATAGAGAAGTAGTAAAATTTATACCGACAACAAAAGTAATAAGTTTTGAAGCTCCTAGTCATCGGGGTCTTGCTATAGCCTTTCTAGATCGTCTTTTGAGCAGCACGGAGAAGATAGATTGCAATTTTTTTTGTTCTTCAAGCTGAAGCTCGAGACTGCCTTTTATAGCCTATGGAGGGCGCCCTCAAGCTCCATGAGGCGCCTCCAACCCGCCGAGTCAACCGCGCGTAGATAAGCTCTGACCTCCGCTGCTTATCCACTCGAGGGTGCCTCCAACTGCATGGAGGGCACCCTCGCACCAATGTCCAGGGTGCCCTCGTGCCTTGCAGCGAGGTTGCTTCTATAGGTTACACGAGGCAAACACGTCAAAATCACTTCCTATAAAATACGTTAGTCCAAGAAACTAATCATACCCTACAAAACAAAGTTAGACATGATAAATAACATATTTGACAGTCTTCAGACTGTCCAGTTCTGACTTTGAATTTTCGATCTGAAACCCTAGGTCAAACAGATGTCTACTATTCCCTCACTAGGAAATGCGTCCTCACCTACTCCACTCAGGAGAATATACCTGTTGCCAGACGGTCCTCCAGATCGACTGGACTTTTGCTTAGCGCCTGAGGCTTTAGAACTTTCCACTGGACGTCTGCTCCATAACCCGCCCAGTTTTTCACCTGATTCGCGACACCAGAACTTTTCACCTAGAGTCCTCAACTCTAGGACTTTTGTTCGAAGCCCTCGACTCACCAAGTCTTTCTGCCTAGGGTTACCACCCCCTAGGACCTATGGTTACCGCCCTCTAGGATTTTTCACTTACCTAATCATAGCTAGGACTTTTGCCTAAGTATACTTAGGGTTTTCCTGCAAGCTCATTCAAACACATTAGATCATAAATAACCTTAACTTTGAACCCTTTACTATTATCAAAACTTAGGTTTGATCGTCGGATGCTTTCCGCACCAACAATCTCTCCCTTTTTGATTATGGCAACAAAATTCAAAGTTAAGTAAAACAAGAGTACACAAAAAGTATAAATATATTAAGAATCAAGTACATGCAATAACTAGAACACGTTAAGTAATTGTAACAAATTGAGCAAAATGTTCTAGTTTCCTCTTTTATTCATTTTTACTTTAACTTTCTCTTTCTTAATTTTCATTTTCCTCTCCCCCTTTGGCATATATCAAAAATATATAAAGTAGAGAGAGGGATGTAAAGAAAAGATAGTTTGTTCCCCTTGAAGGGAAGCTTTGTTATTTGAAAATAGTAGTTGTAAAAAAAATTCAAGACTTAAAGTTACTTAGTAAGACTTAGCAAATAATAATTAGTCAAAATAATAGTTTTGCAAGTTAAGTACTTTAGCTTTTAAGAAAGTAACCAAAACTTTGATAAATTGTAAATTTTTTCATTAACCTTAAAAAGAATTTAGTTAAGAACTTAGTTAAGTGCACAGTTAAAAACTTTGAAAAATACTAAGCTTAAACTTTCAATTTTAATTCAAGCTCTAATTCAAAATAATTTTTAATTCAAAAAAAAATTTATCCAACCTTAAGCATAAATATGTCAAAAAAAAATTTATTCCAAAGCCAAGTCAAAAATAATTTTATTTCAAATTCAAGTCAAAAAATAAGTTTATTTCAAATTCAAGTTAAAAATAATTTTATTTCAAATTCAAGTCAAAAATAATTTTATTTTAAAAAAAATAACTTGGTTAAAAAAAAAATTTCCACTCTCCCTTGATTAATGCCAGTCAATTTAACAAAAATTTAAAGTCCTAAAGTCAAAGAATGAGTAACAAGAGAAAAAATTCTACTTTCAAACAAATGTCTAACCTCTAGTGACTAGTTGTTTACTAAGAGATAGTAGTTTTCACTTAGTTAGTCAAATTAAGTAAGCGTTCCAGTTAGTATGAGTTAATTTGATTAATATGAATTTTGTATTTATTGCTCGGACTTATGTCGATACACAGACATAAGCATTCTGAAGTCCAGGCAATACCCTATGCATCTCACACCATTCTAAGTGTTTTTCATACACAAGTAAGGTAAACCTAGTGTGCTTGTGAGATGCTCTGGCTAAGAACTAGGGGTACATGCTTTCTAGGGGTAAATACCTAGGCTAAGTCCAATATTTTGAAAAACTAATAAATTTAGAATTTTGAAAGTATTTTTCCTAGAATTTTAAAACTAAGTAACAGACTGAAATAGCAGTTTAGAAAGTAAAACAAATCTAAGTCTATAAAACATGGTCATCAAACATACTAGAATAAACTGTTTATAGATAGTATGTCAAACATATACAAAGCATAGAGAAATATATGGACTGATCAAGTTGGAGCGTCGTTAGTAGGAGGTGGTAATGATCACTCAGGGCCCCGCAGAGTCTGAAGAATCTGGTTAAGTCTGGAAGTTACGTCATCCCGGAGAGCAGTCATCTCTCCCCGGAGTGTGCTGAAGCCATCCGAGACTAACTGCTATAAATGCGCGGAGGACTCCTCAAGACGAGTGAGGCGATCCTCGACGAACAATGAAGTCGAGGGTCGGGTCAAGGTCGAGGGCTATGCTGGAGGAGGATCCTCAAAGAGATCTGTCTCTATAAACTCTAACCACTCCTCTCCCTCGGTAGAGGCATAAAAATCATCTCCTGCTGGAGCAGCTGGTTGTGGCCCACCTCTCCAGGCTAGAATCCCCTTAGTGGTAATATCTACATGCACTAGGGCTAACTGACGTTGTCCGAACTCATCGTAAGGACTAAGGGAAGTAACCCTCCCTTGGGTAGTATTTATCTCTAAGGTCGAAAACATATATGTAGAGACATGACAATAAGGCATATGAATCTCAAGCCTAGTGACGAGACTGGATGCACGTATAATGTTATAAAACATATGTAACACTATATCTATATCCAAATGCTGATAGAGGGCATACAAAAAGAAGGAATGAGAAGGGTGCATCTTCGGAACATTCCGAGATGCGATTGGTAAAATGCAGGAAGTTAGGACTCGGTACATAATATAGTCTTGGACCCTAAGAGAGAGTGACCTGAAGTCAGTCACTACAGGTGGTCTCTCCTCCCCAAAAAGATACATATAGATAGTATCTAGGGTGATATGGGAGTAAGGCTCACCAAATGACAAGTCCCTACTAGGGTAGCACAAAAAGGAACATGTGGAAGGCCTAAGTCCTAGACTAGTGCATAAAAGGGTGGGAGAAAACTGAAAATCCCTTCCACCAACTCTGGTGGAGTAAGTCAAATCATCTACTCTATCTAAATTATTATAAAACTGTGCACACAGGTCATGATTAACTGCATGGCTGTAGTAAACCAGCTTATCTAGCTGGTAGTGTTCAAACATCTGGATGATAGATGGATAATATCTAGTAAAAAAGGATCTTCTTAAATAACGACATTTTAATGGAGTAAATTTATGCCTAAGGAATTCTATCCTATGTCGCTCAGAGGGAAACCTAGGATCCCTGGATGGTATGCTACTAGAAGCTGTTAGAGTGCATACTAAAAGCCTAGCTTTTGTAAACATTTATTTTTGAAATAAAAGAATCACATTGATCAAATGTCTATATTTAATTGTTAAGTGTAGTTGTTCAATTAATTTATATTGTAGATAACATGGTGTGTGGTGTCACACACAGAAGATCGTGTTATCAGTTCTCTATAAATTATAAATAGTTGCTCACGACTAAGATGGAAAGTAACAAACCGTTGGAATAGTCGTAGTGTAATTAGGTATTAGTTTATCTTGACTAATAAATTACACTAATACACTCTTACACTCTAAGTGTACTGAGTAGGACCATTTAAGGTAAGTTCTTTTTATACTGACTTAATAAAAGAACTAGACCTTAGTTATTATGGAAGTGTGTGCTCTTAATCCTAATATAATAACAAGCACATATATTTAGTATTTATTTCTTTGACTTATCAAAGGGTGAGATTTAGCTCGATAAATCAATAGGCCCGATAAGTTGGGAAATGATATTACGTATAGTGTGTGTTGTTGATTATAGAAGGAAACAGTGTCCTAGTTATCTAGGTTGAGAATGCCCCCAAGAGGAGCTCATAAGGATTGTCATGTTTGTTGGAACCCCGAGGTGTTTTGATGTGATCAAACAAGTTAAGCTAGGTCCTGCGTTGTTCAACCCTTGTGTCTAAGTGTGCAGGAGCTTAGGAACACAGGAAGTCGAGCAGAAGACGCGGCTAACGAGAAGGACGGCATGGGGAGAGAGCCGACTGGCTCGGTGCATCCGAGGGACAAGGTGACCGCGGAAGAGTACACCGGCGGACAAGAAGAACGTGCGTGGCGTTCGAGGGACGAGAAACCGGGAAGGAAGGCTGCTCGAGGAGAAGGCCGGAACATGGGTTCGGGTGAGTTCTATTCCGGAAGGCCGAGATCACCCAAGCAAACGGAGCCGGAGCAAACAGACCCGGACCGAGATGAGCTGGATCGAGACGAGCTGAACCGGAGTCGAAAAGTCAACCTATGTTGACCTTAGGGCTCCGGGCGCCCGGAACCATTCCGGGCGCCCGGAACCGACCGGGGCGCCCGGAACCCTTCCGGGCTCCCGGAATCGACTTTTCAACAGGATCGAGCTTTGACTCGATCCGACCGTTGGGGGATAAAATTTATCCCCCCAGGGCGCCCGGAACCCTTCCAGGCGCTCGGACCAAGACTATAAATATAGCCTTGGTCCAGAAGCAATTATTAATCAAGAACAACTACTTGTAATCCAGTGCTTTCATTTGTGTTATTTATTTCTGTGCTTTCAACGTTGTAAGAGGCTACTCCGCCCAGAGGAGAATCAATTAGTGCGCCTTCTTTGCCTTGGATTAGCAATCCTCTGATTGCAAACCAAGTAATTCCTCTGTGTCTATTTTCTGTTTTAATTAGTCTCTGCCTTTTTAATTACAAGTTCTTTTAAGTTAGTTGAATATCCGAGAAGGGTTTTTGGTTTTATTTTGTAGGGCAATTCACCCCTCCCCTCTTGCCGGCCTCCAAAGGGACCTACAATGTTAAACACTGCATGTGGACTTAGTCCGACATGACAATGAGGTTGAGTGGTACTACTCTTAGACTTGTTGGTGCAGGAAGCATCCGACGATCAAACCCAAGTTTTGATAATGGCAAAGGGTTCAAAGTTAAGTCGTGTTGTTATCTAACATGCTGAATGAGTGTTTAAGGAAAGTCCTAACTGCGGTTAGGCAGGTGAAAACCCTAGGGGGTGGTAACCCTAGGTCCTAGGGGGCGGTAACCCTAGGTGGAGAAATGTCTTAGCTGTGGTTAGACAAAGGGAAAACCCTAGGGGGCGGTAACCCTAAGTCATAGGGGGTGGTAACCCTATGCGGAAAGTCTTGGCAGGTCGATGGCTTCAGGCAAAAGTCCTAGGGGGTGGTAACCCTAAGTGGAAAGTCCTGGTGTCGCGAACCAGGTGAAAGACTGCACTAGCCGGGAAGCGGATGTCCAGCAGAAAGTCCGGAAGCGTCGAGTGCTGAGCAAAAGTCCAGTCGATCTGGAGGATCGCACTGGCAACAGGTAAATCTCCTGAGTGGAGTAGGTGAGGACGCGTTCCCCGTAGAGGGAACAGTAGGCGTCGGGTCGACCTAGGGTTTCCGGTCGGAAACCCGAAGTCAGACTCGGACAGTCCAGAGACTGTCATTATCACTTCTATTATGTTTTATGTGCTAACTTTGTGCTGCAGGGTATATTTGGGATTAATGTATCTTGCAGGGACCAAAGTGCAAAGATTAACCTCGGATGAACAGTGTCCGAGGCGCCTCCATGGAGCTTGGAGGCGCCTCGGGTGCAAAACCTGAGTTGGCTGCGAAGCAAGCTTCAATGCGCCTTGGATAGGCTTAAGGCACCTTGAACAAGTTGATGAAGGCGCCTTGGAGAGGTTGGAGGCGCCTTGAACAGGATAGAATTCGACCAGGTCGGTTCTGATCCACGCGGGTGATGCGGCCAGCCTAGAGGCGCCTTGGAGGGGTTTAAGGCGCCTTGAACATCCTTTATAAGAGGGGTTCGAGCAGCAGCAAATAACAACGAAATAAAAAGCTTCCGCGTGTTGTGTTCTGCTCAAGTATTGCTTCCGAAGTGCTGCTGCAACATTCCGATGATCCGGAGCTCAGATTTTTCTACCATTGTTGTCGGTATAACTTTAATTACAGTTACAGTTGTAATTAGTTTGTAATAATTATATGAGCTTATAGTTGTTGCCCACGGAAAGCGATCAAGGATCGCAGGCCTTCGAGTAGGTGTCGATCAAGGCTCCGAACGAAGTAAATCCTCCTGTCTCTGTGTGCTTGTTCTCTGTTTATTCCGCTGCGTTTTTACTCGAGTGTTTTACGAATCGAACGAAATAGACGCGAGCGCTATTCACTCCCCCCTCTAGCGCGTCTCGAACCAACAATTGGTATCAGAGCGGGGTCGCTTTGAACTGGTGCAACCACCATTCAAGCATTTTTTGTGGCTTTGTCGTTTGTATAGGGTAAAAATAAAACCTTACGCCTTTCGTTTTTTTCCCTCCAAAATTATTTTTGCCTCCAAAATTATTTTTAAAAAATTCATTTTCATCCTTTCACGGTTTATTAATATTGATAAAATATTGAATTTGGAAAAATTTGAAATAATATTTTTTAAATATTTTTTAATAATATTTTATTATTTGTTTATTATTATTTTATTATTTTTTCTCGAAACAGGTGAACTTCTATTTCTATCCTTCCATACTGCACTGCTAATCCAAGATCAAGTCCTGGTACATTTTTTTTGCTATTTTTTGTGTGCAAGGTTCTTTTAAAATGGCATTCCAAGAAGGATTCTGTACCGTCCGACCGCCGCTCTTTTCTGGCGAGGACTTTGGATACTGGAAGAACCGGATGGAATACCATCTCAAGACGCAAGTCGAGATGTAGATCATCATCCAGACCGGACTCGAACTTCCACATGACGACACCAGAGAACTTATCTCATGCATCAACTGGGATTCTAGCACAATGAAAAAAGTTGAAGCTGATGCCAAAGCAACCTGCATGCTACAATGTGGCCTAACCAATGAAGAACTGAACTGTATCGGCCCCTTCGCAAGTGCAAAAGAGTTGTGGCAAAAGTTGATGAAACTACACGAGGGCACTTCCGACGCTCAAGTAAGTAAGCATAATTTAATAAATGATTTATTTGAATTAGATGAGCAGAATAATACTACTTCGGCCGAGGAAGGTATTACGATGGTTGCATGTACAAGTAAGACAGAGAAAAAGATATGGTCCGAGTCTTCAGATGAATCCGGGCCCGACGTAGAAGAACCGACGAGCTTCCTCGCTCTACCAGTACTAGCAACCGTGGTGGAAACTGAGTCCGAGTATGAGTCAGAAACCGAGAGCGAATCCGAGACTGAGTCTGATCGAAGCCACGAATCCGCATTCGTTTCCGAAGGACCAAAACCCACTGTAAGTTCACTACTCGCAGAATTTCAATTAGATAACTTGCATGAATTATTACCTTACTTAGTAAAAAAGTTGGCTAAATCCAACGTCCGGGTTAAGTCGCTCCAAAAGGAGGTAACAACCCTTAAGGAAGCGACTGACTCGAGATCTTTAACTGATTCAGTTCAAATTAGAAGTTCAACTCAAGTCCAACAACTTGAGGAAGAAAATTTCAATTTGAAAACTCAAATTAAAGAACTCAAGGACACGTTGGAACGGCTCACCTTAGGCTCCAAGAATCTGGATTTGATTCTTGGAAAACAGCGAGCCATTTACAACAAAACTGGACTTGGATTTAAAACTGAAATAAAATACAAAGCATATTTATCGCTAGTTAATAGAAATAATAGAAAAATTCTCCAAGCATGGGTGCCAAAATCCAACTTGGTTAATCAAGTTGGAACTGGTCACTATTGGGTCCCCAAGGATCAAGTCTATTACCTTGATAGAACTTATCGAGGCTATGATCCAGGGGGAGTAAAAAGAAAAAACAATATTAAGAACATAATTCAAATTAATATTCAAATTAAATTGAAAATTAAATTAAAAATTTGAAATTCAATTAAAAATTTGAAATTAAAATTAAATTCAAAATTCAAAATTCAATTAAAAATTCAAAATTAAAATTAAATTCAAAATTCAAAATTCAATTTAAAATTCGAAATTAAAATTAAATTAAAATTTCAAAATTCAATTAAAAATTCGAAATTAAATTAAAAGTTAAAATTTTGAAATTAAATTTAAAAATTTAAAATTCAATTAAAAATTTGAAATTAAATTAAAAATTCAAAATTCAATTAAAAATTCGAAATTAAAATTAAATTTAAAAATTAAAAATTCAATTAAAAATTAAAAATTCAAAATTCAATTAAAAATTTGAAATTAAATATTCAAAATCAAAAATTCAATTTAAATCAAATAAAAATATAGAAGGAGGATCCAGAATAGTTGGCACCCCTAACTAAACTACCCGACTGGGTAACTGAACTTAATCTACCCGAAATGGGTAAACAAGAGTAGACTACCTGACAGGGTAATTAAGGTTAGATTAAAACAGGCTAGGTTTAACTTGACCCACAGTACTGGTGAAGTTTTTGGATGATAGTACGTTAGGGAAGCTTGGGCATCGCATGTCTAGGAAGATATGGCTTCGACCTGGTGCATTTGGCCAAGTGGAACTGACCGAAGCTACCCTTAAATGGATCCTAACTAGTTAGACCAAGGATTAGTATTAAGTTCAATGGGTAGGACTATTTGGGAAACCTCGAAGGCATGGTTACTTTAATGAGCTCCTTGTGACTCACCATAGCCCAGAAGTTTATCCAAAGAATGCTTACTTGTTGAACCCAAAGCTAAACCTGAATCTAACACAAAGTTAAACCTTACCCTTAAATTCAACCATAATTCATCTCACAACAATTTTAGGGTTCCCTGACTGAAAATTTAGATTCGGTGAGATGACTAAGAAATTAAAACTAAAATTGACTTAAACTTAAACAAAATTAATTAATCTTTTCAAAATCAATTTCAAAATTATTTAAAAATCTTTTCAAATCAATTTCAAAATTATTTAAAAATATTATTTTCAAAATCTTTTCAAAACTTATTTTCAAAATCTTTTCAAAACTTATTTTCAAAATTATTTCAAAACTCAATTTCAAAATTATTTAAAAATCTTTTCAAAATCAATTTCAAAATTATTTTAAAAATCTTTTCAAAATCAATTTCAAAATTATTTTTAAATCTTTTCAAAACTAAATTTCAAAAAAAAAAAAATGAAAAAAAAATACCTTTCAGATAGTTTTGCAAAATTCTAACTCAGTGCTTTCAAAATTTTAGGTGAAAATTTATGTTTCAACTTAACACTTATCCCGTTTTCTTTTCCTAAAGAAATATTGAAAATTATTTTCAACTGACCTATTTTTGATAAATAGCAAAGGGGAAGAGTAGGAAATTCAAAAGTAAAAAGTAAAAATTCAAAAAGGAAACCCTGTATTAAGGGGGAGCGTCACAAAGTTTAAAGTGTTAGCTTAAGTTATGCTTTTATTTGAATTTATATACTTAAGCTTGCTCACTTAAAACTTTTTAATATACTTATGCATTTGTTTTACTTAACTTTGAATTTGGGTTGCCATGATCAAAAAGGGAGAAATTGTTGGTGCAGGAAGCATCCGACGATCGAACCCAAGTTTTAATAATGGCAAAGGGTTAAAAGTTAAGTCGTGTTGTTATCTAACATGCTGAATGAGTGTTTCAGGAACGTCCTAACTGCGGTTAGGTAGGTGAAAACCCTAGGGGGTGGTAACCCTAGGTGGAGAAAAGTCCTAGCTGCGGTTAGGCAAAGGGAAAACCCTAGGGGGCGGTAACCCTAGGTCATAGGGGGTGGTAACCCTATGCGGAAAGTCTTGGCAGGTCGATGGCTTCAGGCAAAAGTCCTAGGGGGTGGTAACCCTAAGTGGAAAGTCCTGGTGTCGCGAACCAGGTGAAAGACTGCACTAGCCGGGAAGCGGATGTCCAGCAGAAAGTCCGGAAGCGTCGAGTGCTGAGCAAAAGTCCAGTCGATCTGGAGGATCGCACTGGCAACAGGTAAATCTCCTGAGTGGAGTAGGTGAGGATGTGTTCCCCGTAGAGGGAACAGTAGGCGTCGGGTCGCCCGAAGTCAGACTCGGATAGTCCAGAGACTGTCATTATCACTTCTATTATGTTTTATGTGCTAACTTTGTACTGCAGGGTATATTTGGGATTAATGTATCTTGCAGGGACCAAAGTGTAAAGATTAACCTCGGATGAACTGTGTCTGAGGCGCCTCCATGGAGCTTGGAGGCGCCTCGGGTGCAAAACCTGAGTTGGCTGCGAAGCAAGCTTCAAGGCGCCTTGGATAGGCTTAAGGCGCCTTGAACAAGTTGATGAAGGCGCCTTGGAGAGGTTGGAGGCGCCTTGAACAGGATAGAATTCGACCAGGTCGGTTCTGATCCACGCGGGTGATGCGGCTAGCCTGGAGGCGCCTTGGAGGGGTTTAAGGCGCCTTGAACATCCTTTATAAGAGGGGTTCGAGCAGCAGCAAATAACAACGAAATAAAAAGCTTCCTCCTGCTGTGTTCTGCTCAAGTATTGCTTCCGAAGTGCTGCTGCAACATTCCGACGACCCGGAGCTCAGATTTTTCTACCATTGTTGTCGGTATAACTTTAATTAGAGTTACAGTTGTAATTAGTTTGTAATAATTATACGAGCTTATAGTTGTTGCCCACGGAAAGCGATCAAGGATCGCGGGCCTTCGAGTAGGAGTCGATCAAGGCTCCGAACGAAGTAAATCCTCCTGTCTCTGTGTGCTTGTTCTCTGTTTATTCCACTGCGTTTTTACTCGAGTGTTTTACGAATCGAACGAAATAGCCGTGAGCGCTATTCCCCCCCCCTCTAGCGCGTCTCGATCCAACAAGACTAAGACATTAATTAAACTGAGTTGTCAGTAACTCAATTAATTAGTGGACATTCGATATCTTAAACACAGGTAGACTAACACACTCATGATAAGGAGCCCATAATGTAATTTGGGATTGGTGCGGTAGTGCAATAATAACTCTCTAGTGGAATGAGTTGTTATTGATGAACTTGAGTTGTATGTTTGGGGTGAACACGGGATGCTCAAGCTCATCGGAAGGTCAAAACCAATTTCTCCTCTAGGTCCCTATGATAGCCTCATTAAGCCTCAAGTCCATCCAAATAAAAGCCCATCTTGGTGTCCAAGAAGGGGGCCAGCCCAAGGTTTGGTGACCAACCCAAGGGTCGGCCACCATCTCCTTAAGAGGGCCGGCCCTTTTGCTTGGTGACTAAGCAAGTAGGGGCCGGCCACAATAAATTCAAATAGGAGGGGTGTTTTGAATTTTTAAAATCTTCTCTTTGTAGAAATCTACAAGTTTTAAAAGATAGATTTTAAAATTAAAAACTTTCCTTATTTGAATGAGGTCACATGGTTTAAAAGAAAGTTTAAAAGTTTGAAAACTTTCCTTTTTTAACCATCCTCATGGTTTTTAGAAAAAAAGAAGATAAGTTTTAAATTTGAAACTTTTTATTTTTGTAACCATGTTAAAAAATAAAATTTTAGAAGAGAAGTTTTAAATTTTAAAACTTGGTTTTAAATTTTAAAACTTGGTTTTAAATTTTAAAACTTGGTTTTAAATTTTAAAACTTTCCTTTTTTAACTTCCACAATATGAAAGAGAGCTTGTAAAATTTTATAAGAGGATTTATTCTTTTATAAAATTTTATAAAAATTATTTTTCTCCTTGATGATGTGGCCGGCCACCCTTGCTTGGTTCCCAAGCAAGGGGCCGACCAATCAATCCATGATTGATGATTGAATCAATCAAGAGGAAAGAAAAGGACAAATAAAAAGGGAAAAGGAAAAACAAGAGGAAGATTTTAATTTTTGTAAAAATCTTTCCTTATTTGCCTTGGGCAAGAATTATAAAAGAAGGGGAGGAGTGGCCTCATGGGAATTAATTCTTATTCTCTTGTTGGTGATTCCTCTTGTGGTCGGCCCTCTCCTTATTCTTTTCCCCTTGCTCTCTTTTCCTTGGTGGTGGTGGTGCTCGGATTTTAGAGGAGGAAGAAGGCTTTGGGTGGCATTCATCTTGGAGGATTGTCACCCACACGACATCCAAGGCGAGACGAGGAATACGACAGAAGATCTTGAGGTTATTAGCATACAAAGAAAATGTATAACTAGTAATTATTTTTCGCATCATGCTAGTTATTTTTCTTTGGGAGAATTCCAAATACAAGAGGCATTAGATTCTAGTTTTTCGAATTTATAATTTGAGTTTGTTTTTTTTTGTTTTTCAAATTTGTGATTCGATTGTTCTTTTTGGTTAAACCTAGAGTTATATAAAGAAATTAAATATTAGCTTTCCTTAAAAGGCTTTGTCTAGGAAGTGGTGGTTGCTCCCATATCCAAGAAGACCTAGTGCCTTGCCATGTTTAACCTAGAAGCCAATTTTAGAAATTAATATTTAATTGAATTTAGAACATAGGTAGATTTGGATCAATAGTGTTAATGTGATGCCCAAAAATTCTCAAAATTATTTTAGAAATATGCTATGATTTTTTTGGAATTTTAGAATATTTTTATAGAATTTTTAGAGTAGTGGAAGTAGAAAAAATAAATAGAAACGTAAAATAGCTTAAGCGGGAATTGAACCCAAGACCTATTGGGTCCTACGACTTAAGGTGAACTCTAGTAACCAAGAGAACCCAGCAGGGCCATGCTGAAAGGAAAGGGAAACAATTTTATTTAAGTTAGAGTTGGGTGAATTAATTCTTTAATATAAATAGGGAATTAAGTGAGGAGTTTTAATTTTTATCGTGACTTACCTCTTCTCCTCACCCTTACACGCCGCCCCTTCTCCTCTTCTTTCTCTCGGTGCACCAAAACCCCAAGGGCTAGGGTTCTGTCCCAAAGGCTCAAAGGACACCTTCCGGCAACGACTCCGACACGAGGACGCTCCTCTCCACGAGAAGAGCACGTAGAAGCGAGAGGATCGTCGAGAAGATCGTTTTTCCAGAAAACCTAGCGAACAGATCGTAAGGAAATCTAGCGCAGGATGTAAGAAACCCCTCACCTGCAGTATAAGTAGCTTCCGTATGAATTTTATGCTTCAGTTTAGTAGTATGTAGATTTTCGGCACAAAGGATGCGAATTAGTGCAAACCAAGTGTTCGATTAAATTATTAGCACGGTTAAAATGCAACTTAAGCACTTTACTAGCTTAGCTAAATGCAATAGAAGCATTCATTCAGTATGTTTAGCTTTAGTACAGCTTATATGGGATTACGGTCCAATGGGTGAGCTCCCACAGTCGCCTCTAGGTTCAGATAACCTAGCTTTGGGTTCAGATAACCTAGAAATAGCAAGATAAGAGAATTTAGCTATAACCAGTATTTTATTTTAGCAGTGGCACTGTACTGGATTAGATATCCATTGGGTTGGGCTCCCACAGTCGTCCCTAGGTTCAGCTAACCTAGTAAACCCTACTAGATTCGGAATTTGCAACCCCAGGTTTAATTAGGGATGCGCGCACAGCAAGTACAGTTGCCTGGCCCATCAGTAGCATGATTATGTATTTTCATCTATCTATGATTAAATAGTTTTTGAAACTCACAAATCAGTTGTGTATACAATTTAAACTCAGTTCTAGCTTATTTTTAGTTTTAGCTCAATTCATGCTTCAGCTTAGTTTTCATTATTGATACATGTGATAGTTCTATGATTAGTTTTGGTTTCCATGTTGTATGATACTATGCCATGCTCTCACCTGTTCAGCATATATTTCAAATAGCATGTTTTCAAAGCATAAATTGCATCGTATGCATGTTTTGTGAGGTAGATGGTTTCTTACTAAGCGTAAAGCTTACAGATACTCTTTCCTTATACTGCAGATAAAGGTAAAGGAAAGATGGACTAGCGGAGGCTGGAGGGCAATGCGATGAAGATGTGTGTGGAAGGAACCTGGAATAAAGATCTTGGAGAAATTAGCAAACTAAGACTTTAGTTTTACATAGTGTTATTTTCCACAATTCTAGTTATTTCAATGCCTTGAATCGTGAACAACTTGCTTAGATTGTTAGTACTTATGCTCATAATCTTAGTTATGTGTTATTGGTATGTTTCCAGCTATTACAGAACTCTTGAGTTTGGCACGAAACAGTGCTGAAATCAGAGGTTTGCTGCGAAATCAGAAACCCCAATCAATCAGCTGATCGATTGGGGCCCTCAATCGACCAGCGGATCGATTGGGAGCCTGGTCCCGCGAACAGTAAGCTTCTGGATCGATCAGCCGATCGATCCAGTCGCATTCTGTCACAAACAGAGAGTTCAGGGATCGATCGTTCGATCGATCGAGAAATCGCTCCCGCGAACAGAGAGCTCTGGAATTGATCACTGGATCGATTAGGCAGTCTGAATCGATCAGCCGATAGATCCAGAATATTACCCCGAGCACAGTAACAATCTGAATCGATCCATGGATCGATTCAACAGCTTGCAATCGATTGAGTTCAATCTGGATCGATTGGGAAGCAAGGTTTCGACTAGAAACCCTTGTAATTCAGTTCCTTGACCATAGGGGATGTAGGATATGCCATGTATACCTTAGATTGCATCCCTCAGCACATGTAGGACCAAGAATTTGTATTAGCTTGGCAAAGTTTTAAATTGGTACAGTTTTCCGCACCTAGACTTAGTAATGGTCATGGATATAGCTTAGCACAGCATAATGTGACGGTCCAGCCTTACAGCCTAGCCAGTAGAAGGCGGGTCGTTACAGAGTGGTATCAGAGCAAAAGTTCCATATTTCCCTCACACACATCAGTATTGAACCTGCAGCTTCCAAGTAAGAACATCTCTCACTTTATTTATGTTTCTTGTTTTCATGTTAGAGATAAATAAAGCATGTTTATTTATGATAGTACCTAACATGATAACCATAGTTATGCAATTATGATTGTATCAGTTATGTATGTCCTCTATGTCTCTAGAAATGGCACGAGGACGCCCAGCTAGAAGGGCACCAGCCACTGAGCCCCAGCATGAGGTAGGCAGTTCAGTGCCTCCTCCAGACCTTGCAACAGTAGTGGCTCAGTTACAGCAGCAATTAGCTGAACAGCAACAGGAAATAGCTACTTTAAGGGCTAATCAGCAGAACACTACCACTGTCACTCCAGAGCCTAACTTGGCAACTCCAGTAGTGATAGAGGTTCCACCAGTCCAACCTGCAGCACCAGTGGCCCCAACAGCAGGACCGCAGAGAGAAGCCTATCTGATCCAGTGGCAGAGAGTTAAGCCAGAGAATTTCTCAGGCACCAGTGAACCATGGGATGCTCAAGCCTGGTTCAAAATACTATAGAGTACGATGGAGCTTCTGGACTGGCCAGAGCAGGAGAAGGTGAAATGCGCCTCTTTCTGTCTGACAGGAGACGCACGTATGTGGTGGGAGAAGATCAAAGTGAAGCGCCCAGTGAATCAGATGACATGGGCTGACTTCGAAAGGGAATTCTTCGAGGAGTTTTTCCACATGCGGGTCACAAACTGCCACTACGATGAGTTCACTGAATTTCGTCAGGGCAACCTTTCAGTTGAGGAGGCCGTGAGGAAATTCAACAGACTGGCTCGTCTATCCCCTGAACTAGTCAGAACCGAAAGGGAACGAGTCCGGTTGATGCTCAAAATGTTGAGGCCGGAGATAGCAATGAATGTTGCCAGCGGTGTCCGTAGGCCGCAAACTACAGAAGAACTAGTGAGCAGTGCTCTGACCACCGAGCATTATCAGAACAGTATCAAGCAGCAGAAGCAAGCCCTCTCAGAGACCAAAGGACAAGGAGGCTCGGGTACTCAGAAACACCAGGGCCACAGCTCCCATGGCTCTAACTGGAAAGGGAACTCTAGCAACAAGCGTAAACCAGGGAGTTACCCAAAAGGAGGACCAGCTAGTAAACAGCCTAGTTATCCCAAATGTGCTACTTGTGGGAAATTCCACCCTGAAGTTTGTCGTAAGGGCACACAAGGATGCTTTGAGTGTGGACAGGAAGGGCATATGGCTAAGCAGTGCCCAAACAAGACCAGCTTTCCTCCACCACAGCCGATTCAGTACGGAGGCCAGCCAGCTCAGTTACACCAGATGCAGGCTGCTTTAGATGGTCCACAGATCAGCCAGGGCAGACTAGAAGCCCCTCCAGCTACGACCAATGCGAGGATCTACTCACTCACCAGAGAGGACGTAGCGAATGCCTTGACAGTTGTTTTAGGTCAGATTAGTATTTTACAGGAAAGTGCAACTGTCTTATTCGATACTGGGGCAATCCATCCCTATATATCCAGAGCGTTTTCCGAAAAGATAGCGATACCTCCAGAGGTACTCAGTGGTCGGTTTTTGACAACGCTACCTTCAGGAGAAATTATGGCATCCACACACTGGCTCAGAGAAGTGTCAGTCATTATAGCAGACAGAGAACTCTTTTGTGATCTGATAGTGCTAGATATGACTGATTATGATGTCATCTTTGGAATGGACTTCCTGATCAGATACGGTGTCTCTATAGAGTGCCATAAACAGAAAGTCGTATTCCAACCTGAAGTAAAAGTACAGTTCGAGTACATCGGAGAACCAAAGAGAAAGGCCAAGAAGTTTCTCTCAGCTCTAAAAGCACAGAAATTAATGGATTCAGGATGTACGGGATTTCTAGCACATGTAGTCAATACTAGTCAGGACAAGGACCAAAAGCTAGAAGAGGTCCAAGTTGTATGTGACTACCCAACAGTCTTCCCTGAGGAGTTACCAGGCCTAGCACCAGACAGGGAGATTGAATTTGAGATAGAACTCATCCCCGGTACGAATCCTATCTCCAAAGCGCCTTACCGCATGGCTCCAACAGAACTGAAGGAACTTCATGAGCAACTACAGGAGCTGCTTGACAAGGGCTTCATACGTCCTAGTCACTCACCATGGGGAGCGCCTGTATTGTTCGTGAAGAAGAAGGACGGGAGTATGCGCCTGTGTATAGATTACCGAGCACTAAACTAAGTCACGATCAAGAACAGGTATCATCTTCCCCGAATAGATGACCTGTTCGATCAGCTAAAGGGAGCAGCAGTGTTCTCTAAGATAGACCTCAGATCAGATTATCATCAGGTGAAAGTTAAAGAAGGGGATATACCCAAGACAGCATTCAGGACTAGGTACGAACATTATGAGTTCGTAGTCATGCCCTTTGGCGTGACAAATGCTCCAGCTACTTTCATGGACCTCATGAACAAAGTATTCAGGGATTATCTAGATAGATTTGTTATTGTGTTTATCGATGACATTCTTATCTATTCAGGAACTCAGGAAGAACACGCAGAATACCTGAAAATAGTATTGTAGACTCTTCAGCAGAACCAACTGTACGCCAAGTTCACGAAATGTGAGTTTTGGTTAGATCAGGTGTCCTTCCTGGGTCATATCATCTCAAAGGATGGTATTATGGTAGACCCCAGTAAAATAGAAGCTGTGAGTAACTGGAAAAGACCTAAGAATGCCAGTGAAATTAGAAGCTTTCTGGGATTAGCAGGTTATTACAGAAAATTTGTAGAGGACTTCTCCAGGATAGCCTCCCCACTGACAGCTCTTACCAGAAAGAACAGGAAATTTCAGTGGACAGAGGACTGTGAGAACAGCTTCAGTGAGCTAAAGAGGAGATTGACCAATGCTCCCATTTTGGCTCTACCAGAAAACACCGACAGTTTTGACATTTAAGTGACGCCTCTAAATTGGGACTAGGAGCAGTACTGATGCAAAATGACAAGGTGATCGCCTACGCCTCCAGACAACTCAAAGACTATGAGAGGAACTATCCTACTCACGATCTTGAGCTTGCAGCAGTTGTCTTCGCTCTCAAAATTTGGAGACATTACCTATACGGAGCTCAGTGTAGAGTGTATACAGATCATCAGAGTCTGAAGTATTTCTTCACTCAGAAGGATCTGAATATGCGACAGCGCAGATGGTTAGAGCTAGTCAAAGACTACGATATAGACATCCTCTACCACCCAGGAAAAGCTAATAAGGTAGCAGACGCACTTAGCAGAAAGTCCAGTGCTACCTCACTATCCCTAGCAGCCATGTCACCGCCCCTACAGAAGGAGATCACAGATTTCAGTCTTGAACTTATAGTGGGACAACTCTCTACTATGACATTAGCGTCTACCCTGCTTGGTAACATTTAGACAGCTCAGGAACAGGACCCTGAAATTCAGAAAATCAAGCAAGGAATAGCAGAATCAGAAAGTGGAAAGTTCAGAATGTCCAATAGTAGGGTATTGTACTTTGGTGACAGACTTTGTGTTCCAGATCAGGAGGAACTACGAAGAAAGATCCTAGATGAGGCTCACAGGACTCCCTATGCGATGCATCCTGGCACCACCAAGATGTATCAAGACTTGAAGAAACGTTTTTGGTGGACTGGGATGAAAAGAGACATCGCTAGATATGTCAGCACCTGTCTAACCTGTCAGAGGGTCAAGGCAGAACGCCAGAGACCAGGAGGAGTTCTGTAGCCTATCCAGATTCCAGAATGGAAGTGGAAAGATATTTCCATGGACTTCATAGTGGGACTACCCAGAACCACGAATGGTTTTGACGCCATCTGGGTAATAGTTTACAGATTGACTAAATCAGCCCACTTCTTAGCTATCGGGATATCCTACTCCATGGAACAGTTAGCTTAGTTGTATCTCAAGGAGATCGTCAAACTACATGGAGTCCCACGAACCATAATTTCAGATAGAGATAGTAGATTCACATCACACTTCTGGGAGTGTGTACAGTCAGCATTGGGCACTAAGTTGAAATTTAGCACGGCTTTCCATCCTCAAACAGATGGTCAGACGGAGCGAGTAAATCAGGTACTCGAAGATATGCTCCGAGCATGTGCCCTAGACTTCAAGAGAAGTTCGTGCAAATATCTGAGTTTAGCAGAATTTGCATACAACAATAGCTATCAGGCCACGATCGGCTTGGCACCCTACGAGGCCCTCTACGGGCGGAGGTGTAGATCTCCAATCTGCTGGTATAAAAGTGGTGAACAGAAAGAACTAGAACTTCAGACAGATCTAGTAGCAAATACCACAGTAGCTATACAGCAGATCCGCCAGAGGATAGAGACAGCTCAGAGCCGCCAGAAAAGCTATGCTGATACACGGTGCAGACCCTTAGAGTTTTCAGTTGGGGATTCAGTGTTCCTCAGAGTAGCTCCCATGAAGAGAGTAATGCGTTTTGGGAAGAAGAGCAAATTAAGTCCCAGATATGTGGGACCATACCTTATCACTAGAAGAGTTGACAAGGTAGCATATGAGCTAGAGCTACCACAGGAGATGTCAGCCATCCATAATGTATTTCATGTCTCTATGCTAAAGAAGCATATCCCAGATGTCACCCAAGTGATTGAGACCCAGTCGGTATCAGTCCGCGAAGACCTCAGCTATGATAGTCGGCCTATTCAGATAATAGACCAAGCAGTTAAGAAATTACGAAACAAGAAGGTACCATTAGTAAAAGTCATTTGGCAAAATCACACAACAGAAGAGGCAACATGGGAGACAGAAGCTAGTATGAGACAGAAGTACCCAGAGTTATTCTATGTTTGAGGACAAACTTTTTATAAGGTATGGGGGATTGTAATGCCCGAAAATTCTAAAAATTATTTTCGAAATATGGTATGATTTTTCTGGAATTTTAGAATATTTTTATGGAATTTTTAGAGTAGCGAAAGTAGCAAAAATAAATAGAAACGTAAAATAGCTTAAGCGGGAATTGAACCCGAGACCTATTGGGTCCTACGACTTAAGGTGAACTCTAGTAACCAGGAGAACCCAGCAGGGCCGTGCTGAAAGGAAAGGGAAACAATTTTATTTAAGTTAGAGTTGGGTGAATTAATTCCTTAATATAAATAGGGAATTAAGTGAGGAGTTTTAATTTTTATCGTGACTTACCTCTTCTCCTCACCCTTACACGCCGCCCCTTCTCCTCTTCTTTCTCTCGGTGCACCAAAACCCCAAGGGCTAGGGTTCCGTCCCAAAGGCTCCAAGGACACCTTCCGACAACGACGCCGACATGAGGACGCTCCTCTCCACGAGAAGAGCACGTAGAAGCAAGAGGATCGTCGAGGAGATCGTTTTTCCAGAAAACCTAGCGAACAGATCCTAAGAAAATCTAGGGCAGGATGTAAGAAACCCCTCACCTGCAGTATAAGTAGCTTCCGTATGAATTTTATGCTTCAGTTTAGTAGTATGTAGATTTTCGGCACAAAGGATGCGAATTAGTGCATACCAAGTGTTCGATTAAATTATTAGCACAGTTAAAATGCAACTTAAGCACTTTACTAGCTTAGCTAAATGCAATAGAAGCATTCATTCAGTATGTTTAGCTTTAGTACAGCTTATATGGGACTACGGTCCAATGGGTGGGCTCCCACAGTCGCCTCTAGGTTCAGATAACCTAGCTCTGGGTTCAGATAACCTAGAAATAGCAAGATAAGAGAATTTAGCTATAACCAGTATTTTATTTTAGCAGTGGCACTGTACTGGATTAGATATCCATTGGGTTGGGCTCCCACAGTCGTCCCTAGGTTCAGCTAACCTAGTAAACCCTACTAGATTTGGAATTTGAAACCCCGGATTTAGTTAGGGATGCGCGCACAGCAAGTACAGTTGCCGGGCCCATCAGCAGCATGATTATGTATTTTCATCTATCTATGATTAAATAGTTTTGGAAACTCACAAATCAGTTGTGTATACAGTTTAAACTCAGTTCTAGCTTATTTTTAGTTTTAGCTCAGTTCATGCTTCAGCTTAGTTTTCATTATTGATACATGTGATAGTTCTATGATTAGTTTTGGTTTCCATGTTGTATGATACTATGCCATGCTCTCACCTGTTCAGCATATATTTCAAATAGCATGTTTTCAAAGCATAAATTGCATCGTATGCATGTTTTGTGAGGTAGATGGTTTCTTACTAAGCGTAAAGCTTACAGATACTCTTTCCTTATACTGCAGATAAAGGTAAAGGAAAGATGGACTAGCGGAGGCTGGAGGGCAATGCGATGAAGATGTGTGTGGAAGGAACCTGGAATAAAGATCTTGGAGAAATTAGCAAACTAAAACTTTAGTTTTACATAGTGTTATTTTCCACAATTCTAGTTATTTCAATGCCTTGAATCGTGAACAACTTGCTTAGATTGTTAGTACTTATGCTCATAATCTTAGTTATGTGTTATTGGTATGTTTCCAGCTATTATAGAACTCTTGTAGTGAGTTTGGCATGAAATAGTGCTGAAATCAGAGGTTTGCTGCGAAATCAGAAACCCCAATCGATCAGCTGATCGATTGGGGGCCCTCAATCGACCAGCGGATCGATTGGGATCCTGGTCCCGCGAACAGTAAGCTTCTGGATCGATCAGCCGATCGATCCAGTCACATTCTGTCGCAAACAGAGAGTTCAGGGATTGATCGTTCGATCGATCGAGAAATCGCTCCCGCGAACAGAGAGCTCTGGAATCAATCACTGGATCGATTAGCCAGTCTGAATCGATCAGCCGATCGATCCAGAATATTACCCCGAGCACAATAGCAATCTGAATCGATCCATGGATCGATTCAATAGCTTGCAATCGATTGAGTTCAATCTGGATCGATTGGGAAGCAAGGTTTCGACCAGAAACCCTTGTAATTCAGTTCCTTGACCATAGGGGATGTAGAATATGCCATGTATACCTTAGATTGCATCCCTCAGCACATGTAGGACCAAGAATTTGTATTAGCTTGGCAAAGTTTTAAATTGGTACAGTTTTCCGCACCTAGACTTAGTAATGGTCATGGATATAGCTTAGCACAGCATAATGTGACGATCCGGCCTTACAGCCTAGCCAGTAGAAGGCGGGTCGTTACAGTTAAGTTCTGCTTGCGATCCAAGCCTGAACCATTAAGAATAGATAAGTTAAATTTGGAATCGATAATGTTAAGTTACATTTGTGATTCCTAATTTAATTTATAAAGAACACAATAGGTTGTCTAGGAAAGGTTCGACACTTGTACAAAATTTTTGTACAGTGGAGCTGGTACGATCTTCCTAGGACCAACCAACAAAAGCAGCATCTACATTCCTTCTCTTCCTATAATGCAAACATATAACAATAAAGAATATATAAAAATACATATTAAAGCAATAAAACGAAGTAGGATATACCTAGGAGGTATTTTGAGGTCGAAAGGGAGAAAATCTAGTCAAGGAGGGCGCCTCAGTGTGAATTGTTTCGTGACAAACGCGAACAGAGATATTCTATGTTCGCTGGAAAAAAGGGCGTTGAGGGCGCCCTCAATCGCATGGAGGGCTCCCTCAATTGGTTATGGGGGGCGCCTCCGACTAGTGGGAGGCACCGTCTAAGGTTTCGGCAGGAATTTTCCCACCGCTCACGAGGGTGACTCCTTTACTGTGGAGGCACCTTCGTGAGGCGCCCTAAAATATTTTATTTTATTTTATTTATTTATTTATTTATTATTTAGATTAAAATTGATTTATTAATTGATTTATTAATTAGGTTAAATGATTTATTTATTGATTTATTAATTATGTTAAAATTGATTAATTTATTAATTAGGTTAAAATTTATTAATTAATTTAAATTGATTTATTAATTAGGTTAAAATTGATTTATTTATTAATTTAAATTGATTTATTAATTAGGTTAAAATTGATTTATTAATTAATTTAAATTGATTTATCAATTAGGTTAAAATTGATTTATTTAAGTTAAATGATTTTATTAATATGGTTAAACTGATTTATTTATCCTACATTTTACCTAGGTCCATCTCACCCATATATAAGTTATCAGTCAGGGTATCTTATGGATTTTATAAGATGGTTAATTTTATCTTTGATTTAAATTATGTCTAAGCATTAATTTATATTTGGGTTAGACTCAGGTTTTTCAATTAGTCAATTAAATATATATTTCAAAGATTGTCTTCCAGGCTATGGCGAGACACTAAGCTTTCTTAGGTATGGGATCATCCACCACTTCTAGACAAATCTTTTCAAAGAAATTGGATATTTAATTTTCCTTTTGAAACCTCTAGGTCTAACTAGTCAAGTGTAAATTACGTCTAGGTTCTTATCTAGCCTAATCTAAGCATGTATAGTGAAAGTCGTAAAGGCAATCATCAAACAATTCTAAAAATGGTTTTCCTATTGGCTCCCCCTAGATCATAGCCTCGATATGGTCTATCAAGGTAATGGATTTGATCCTTGAGGTCCCAATATTATCCAAGTCCAACTTGATTAACCAAGTTCGACTTGGGGACCCATGCTTGGACTAATTTGCTATTTGTTCTATTAACAAGGGATAAATAAGACTTGTATTTGCGCTTAGTTTTAAATCCAAGTCCGGATCTGTTGTAAACAGCTCACTATTTTCCAAGAATCAAATCAAGATTCTTGGAACCTAGAGTAAACCGTTTTAATGTGTCATTTAGTTCCTTGACTTGATCTTTTAGGCTAGAATTATCTTCCTCAAGCTTTTGGACTTGAGTTGAGGTTCTAGTCTGAACGAGATTAATCAAGGAGCTAGGGTTAGTCACTTCTTTAAGGGTTGTTACCTCCTTTTGAAGTGACTTGACCCGAACATTAGATTTTGCTAACTTACGCAATAAATAATTAACTAAATTGTAAAGTTTATCTATTTGATAAGTACTTACAGCGGGTTTAGGCCCTTCAGAAATGGATACGGATCCGTGACTTCGCTCAGACTCAGCTTCCGATTCACTCTCGATCTCTGATTCATTGACTTGTTCTCGGGCTGTCAGTGCAAGAAAGCTTATCTGTTCGAGCTCTTCATCGGAATTTCTGATGAGGACTCGTCCCATGTGGCTTGTAGTGCTTTCTTCTTCCTCTGCTTCTTTAGTTCTTTTAAATTCAAACAATTGGCCTTGACGTATCCCTTTTGATTGCAGCCATAGCAGGTTACTTCAAATTTCACCTTTGGACTCAATTGAGCCTTTTTGGACTGAACCACCTACTTGATATCCTTCTTTGTGAACCCCTTCTTCTTTTTGTAGAGCTTCCGTACTATGTTGACTAGTTTGGTTGCTATCTCGTTGTCGTCGTCGTCATCTGAGTCTGGTCCTTCTTCGGACACAGGGTTCGATTTGAAGTTTCTTTCTTGCCTCCTTTGTCTTGCTTGTACCTACAAATAATGTGACACCTTTCTTGGCCAAACATGCATTAGTCTGTTCATGCAATTCAAATTCAAAGAAAAGTTCATCTAACTTAAGTCCACAATGGTATGATATTGTCGACTTTGGGCCTAAGCCCTCGTGGTTTTACTTTTGGGCTCTACCCAAAATGTCTCATTCCAAAGGAGATATCTTTTCTCTTATAAACTCATGATCTTTCCCATGTATTTTTAAATGTGGGACTATGTTTGCAACCTTTCAACCCCAACAATCCTTCCCCCCTCAAACAAGAACCACAGGCTTCCCACATCTGATCCTCGACCCACCAGGTCTTCCTGTCCCTCGGTCCACCCAACCTACTAGGACTTCCTTGCCTATCTACAACCAGGACTTCCTGCCTAGTGTCTGGTCCTCTTGATCCGATCATAGGGTCCTCTCACTTTGTTTGTTCGAGGTCAATATTGTACCCACATGGCTGAATCAGATCATAACTCTTGTGCACAGTCGACAGTTAAACCTTCTGCCAGTCTGGGCTCTTATACTAATTATAGGATCTAAAAGAATTTAGATATCTCCACAATGATATGATATTGTCCATTTTGGGCCTAAGCCCTCGTGGTTTTGCTCTTGGGCTCTACCCAAAAGGCCTCATTCAAATGGAGATATCTTTTCTCTTATAAATCCATGATATTTCCCATGTGTTTTTCAATGTGGGACTATTTTTGTAACTTTGAAACCCCAACAATTCACCCTTCAGAGATCCCTCATAAGTGGTGTGCTATTTTATTGAGGTGTGTCAGTAGCGATCAGACCAAAACCTATATCTTATAATTATCTAGGATTGGAAACTCTTCCTGCTCGAGCATATAAAACAGTCGATTGAGCCGTCCAATAAGTCCTCTGAGTCTGTAAACTTGGTCATACTTAATCTCCTCAACCTCCTCTCTTAGGTCATTGCATCGTATGATGTGACGGGTCATTGTCTATATCACCCTTGGCATCTAGAATTAAAAATAACAATGTTAGTACAAAACCGACAAACCAATTACAAAATCGATTTATTTCAATTCACACATATACATAGAATCAATACACATAATAACTAAGCAAATAAGAAAAATAAAATTTCTTTATTTGAGGAGCTCTAGTTGACTAACACACTAGACCAGTCAATTGAGTAACTAGATCCTAAGTCCCCTATCCTCATTAGAACTAATCTAATTGGGATGTTTAGTTATTAGTATTTAACCTAAGCCCATTTAAGTCTAAATTAGACTTATTGATCAAATCAATGTTTATTTGATCAAAACTAGCCCATTGGACAATTTGACCCAATTTTGATCAAATCTGGCCTATTAAAATAAATCTAGTCCACTTGATCAAATATGGAAAGATCTAGTCCAATTAGATTCAATGTGGTCTGATTCAATCAAATTAATCTGGTTAAACCAATCAATAGTTTGAACCAGATCGGGGTCTAAAAGGACTAAGTTGATCTAGTTAAATCAATCAATAATTTAAACCAGACTTCGGTCTAACTGGATCAAACTGGTTTGGTTAAACCAACTAATGGTATGAACTAGACCGGGGTCTCAATGACCCAATTATTCAAGTCCATGCCCATTTAATTGAAATATTAAAAAATAAAATTTAATTTTCAATTTAATTGAACCATGAATTAATTAAATTATTTTCTAATTAATTGCAACATGCATTAATTAAAAATTTATACTAACCCTATTGACGTTGGTATTAATTTCAACATGCATGACTTTCAAAAGTTTTTTATTTATGCATTAATAAACCTTAGTTTAATGCATTAATAATAAACTTAATGGTTGCTAAAAAAAAACTTTGCCCAAACCTATGCATGAAACTTAATGCTTGGTACGAAACCTATCACCCACACTGTTTTTCTCTTCTTTATCACCAACACCCACACTACCATCACCTCTGACCCCCGTTGTCCGTCAACCATAATTGGAGGACTGATCTCCTAATTGTCCACGACCAGAAATAGAGTCAAGTTCAGTGGTTATCATTTGCTGCTCCTGGGGTTTGGCAATGGGAATAGATGGTGATTGTAACTAGCAACAAGCCTGGCAATAACAGAATCCGATAAAGCAAACTCCATCGAAGATTCTTCCAGCGATGAACATGTGCATACCATTAAAACAAATCTACTGGCATATCTTGTATAGATCCTTTTATAGTAACATGATCTACAAGCATAAGAGATCTTATGCTTTCACAGCAACATGGTGGCAAAAAAGGTGAATACGCTCGCCCCCAGCGCCCCCGCCAACCCGTCCCAGGACCAACACGGATGAGGTAAATCATGGGTGACTACTAGCCTTTGGAATAATGACTAGCATATAAGGGAGGTATTTACCTCGACTTTGTCGAGATTCAAACTTCATACCTCATGGTGGCAAACCTCATGCGCTAGCCACTAGACCGTCCCGAGGGGACGCTTTCACAGCAACATGATCATATAGCAAGTAGAAAGATCTATCATGCATTTAACATTCGTTCTGATACCATTGTTGATCTAAATGCATGATAAATATAAAAATATGAAATCTATAAAACTCACAGTGATCTCTCGTAGTATATCTTAATCTTCGCTTGTCATCAGAAGAATGATAATGAATGAATCGGAAAGTTCTTCAAAATTCCACGAACCAAATTCCAAGCCTTCTCTTGTATTCTTCCTTCACTCTTATGATGAACTCCTCTATCTATGAATTCCTTAGACAGACTTATATAGGAGAAGAAGGTAAACTTTTCACCTTCCAAGCTTTTCACCTCCCTTCATAATCTAAGCTCTAATCGCACATAATGGATGGAGAAGAGGAATGAGCAATCAATCAATACCCATTCTTACATCAACATGTGCAGCCAATGCACACGTCCAACACTTTTGCCTCAACGCAAAGAGATTGAGGGGAGTCTTGTGGTATCGCTTGTTGTTGTCGAAGTGATGCAGGAAGGAGGCACTAAATTCGTCAAAGAGATGGAACTCCGTGGAAGCTGATTAAACCATCTCGATGTCAGCCCCAATAGGGCTAACAGGATGATTTAGCATTTAACACCATTCGTGTATTGGTATAGTAGGTAGGCATTCTCAAATCAATACAAATGATCCTTCAAGTCTAATGACCCTGTTTACTCCCCGTGATGTGGCTGTAGAAAATGATGCAATAGTTCCTCTTCTAATATGTCCTAAGTAAAGGGAGTGCTTCAGGCATTCTTTCCTTCAGTCAGCAAAGGAGCTTTGCCCTTGTTCATATTTCATGGCAGCGTCTCCTAAGCCAAGGTTTCTTGAGACTGATCCTCCTTGATAGACACCTTGTCAAGTGTGGTAGCTAGAACCGCTCGAGTGAAAAATGGGGGTATTCCAATTGGAACCGAAGGTACATGGGCAGGAGTCAGAGTCAGTAGGGTTCTCCAGTGTAGTTTCCCCTACACTGTAGTAGCCATATGCTAGTTGAAGTCCTCTCTCATCATGGTGATGGTTTCATCCCTACCTTTCTCGCCAGTGGAGTCATGATTTTCTTGAGATCTTCTCGTGTCACCTATCTCAACATCTCAATTTGGATTTCTCATAGACAGTGCCAATTTGATCTTATCTAAGATCAAGCATGAGAGAACCACTCGAGATGAAGTTGGTGACAGGTTGGAGGTCTTCACTACAGATCTCACCAAGCTAGAAATACACAAGCTTTGAGGTTTCTCCACAGCAATCAAAGAGAATTAGAATGGAGGGCAGGGAGGACTTTCACTCAGCCACTTTAACACTCAAGTCAGGTCCCTCTAGAACATATACACACGGATGAACGATCCGCAATCCACACAATTCAAAATACATCATAAATATAAATAAAAGGCTGACATATATATATATATATATATATATATATATATATATATATATATATATATATATATATATATATATATTTGATATTGTGCGCGACTGTGCGCGTCGCGCACAGTATCAATTTCCTTTTTTTTAATTATTATTTTTTTAATATTTTGAATTTAAAAAATTCAAAATTTCCTTATATAAAATTTTAATATATAGAGATATCCCCTCACATATTACAATACTCAATAAATACTTAAATTTATTTTATTTTAAATTTATTTTATTTTAAATTTTTTTTAAACCAAACACTGTAACTTAATTGGGAAGACTGAACCCTAGAGATAAAATCTCAAAAAAAAAAAAGAGCTTAAAAACTATAACCCAAAGCCTGAAACCTAGAAATAAAATTTTTAAAAAATATTTTATTTATTAAAAAAATAAACATTTCCTTATATAAATTTCTAATACATTAATATATCCCCTCAACATATTACAATACTCAATAAATACTTAAATTTATTTTATTTTAAATTTTTTAAACTAAACACTATAACATAATTGGGAAGCCTGAACCCTATAGATAAAATCTAAAAAAAAATAACTTAAAAACTATAACTCAAAGCCTGAATCCTAAAAATAAAATTTTTAAAAAATATTTTATTTATTTTTTTAATTAAAAAATAAAAAAAATAAAAGGAGTGATATCCTACGCGCGCGCATAAAATATCAAAACATATATATATATATATATATATATATATATATATATATATATATATATATATATATATATATATATATATATATATATATCACATTTAATAGGATGAACTATCCACAATTCACCTAATAAAAGAAATCAACTCATATATAATGATCTTAGTCTACACATTCTTGAAAAGACTCAAGGACCCTCTTTAGATGCAGAGTAAATGTTCTATATATAGCATAAATAATTCATTTTATTTAGTTATTTTAGCATAATAATAAGATATGAAAGTCCGTCGGAGTTAAAGCGATGACAAACCTCTAAGAATAATTGCGATATTCATTATCTTATTAATTTTAATATCAGTGTCCTAAACTAATGTCCTTATGAAAAGAAAATCAGAATTTATGAAAAGGAATGTACAAGTCGACAACCATCTCCAATCCCTGTGGGCATCTATAGGAGGCAAAAGTGGCTGCAAACCACAATTTAATTCGATAAACACGGTTACGTTTGTGATCCAACTAGGGCATGGACGAACATTATCGGGTAGAAACCTCAGCCGCAAGGGCATGGATTCCTGCGACCAATGGCAGCAATGATAGGGCTACAACCATGGCGGTTAACGATCCAAGAGGTGTGGCCATGCTCTATAAAGAACAACAAAGGTTGCAACATGGAACGACAATAATATTTGTTGAGAAGGCAGCAACAAGGATCACTTTTCTGGTTGTAATCTTGAGCATCGTAGGCTAGCCGAGGGAGAGATCGAGAAAGAAAACATCGAAGAGCAGATGGAGACTTGGCGAAATCAACTTTGGCCTGGTCTATACTTTAAAGCTTGAGTTGTAACGCAGCAGCGCTCATATATGAGCTCTTAGGACATCTAATTACGCCTATATTAATGACCTCATCTACTAAAATTAAGCTTTGGGACCGTTGGTACTCCTGAACTCTTTGCTGCATATAAATGAATAACAGTCATTGTTTGTCATTGCATATTTTATTCAAACGATAACAATACAGATAAAAACTAACTGTCGTTTACTTGCTTATTTTTATTCCTTTTATTTCTCTTTAAGTAAACGAGACATTAGAGTTTAGCTCTCAGTGCCTTTTCACGCATATCTCTAGGAGGAAGTTGGAGTTCTTTCCAGCCTTTGATCTCAGGTATCTTTGTCAGATATGTCTCCACCATATCATTGCTCACCAGTTCCAATTTCGAAGGCTCCCACTGTCAAGTATGATAACAAAATGATAGAAGAAATTAATATGAAAAAAAAAACAAAAATATATGTGAAAGTTATTTAGAAGAATTTTGGTACAACTTGTGTACGTAGATATATCACCTTTGGTTTATAATTTTTCTCCAATAGTGTTGCCCTAACACCCTACAATATATCAACCCTTTTTTTCAAAAAAGAGAAAAGAGAAATAAACTCTATACAAGGTAAATTAGTGAATACCTCAAGTGAGTCGTTTGACACTGTTCGTCGAAAAGAATGAGCACATATTTTACTGTCTCGAATTAAGCACTCTTCTAGTGGTTCAAATCGACCTTTTCTAACCTATGAATTAGGGTTAGAGATATGAAATTTCATTAGTTATATGTATCTTTTATATCACTTGTCCTTTTCTCTCTTTACCTTCATCCAAGTAAATAAACTCTTAGAAAAAGAGAAAAGGAAGATAATAGATAATTTACCGACATAAGGAAGATCTTGAGATTTATTGGTGATGCTGCCTTCATTGATCTTATTGACTTAGTAATCCACTCCTCTTTCAAAGTTGCATTCTCATGTTCCTAAACAATCATAAATGGGGTATGTAATGAATACTTATCCTGATTTAAATTATGACTCAAGGTATACAAACATATACATAAACGTTCATAAATACATACATGTGTTGTATCCTTACCAAAGAAGATAAGATTTCTTCTACTGTTTGTTTTGAGAAAAAGTGGTCGATGAAGTTAAGCCTACAAAATGATATGAATAGAAAGATGTTGAGTGTATGTATATATATATAGAAAGAAAAATTGTGTATGTATTGATGTATAGGTCACCTATGAAGAACACTGTCTTCTTTCAATTGCACTTGATGAGTATAGTTGTTAATAATTCCCTGGATTGTATTTGGTTCAGCAACATCCACCTCATGCAATGATTTCTCCAACAAAAGTAAATTCTATTCATTGGTTAGAAATAACAGTGTAAGAGCAATGATGTTCAAAATAGATTCTGATTTTTGTTCAAGAAAAAAAAACAAAACTAGTTTCTAGCTACGTATTCTTTTTTGATAAAACAAGATATATAGAATACTTTTGAAGGAACAAAGTGAGTGGCAAGTCCACATGCTACCATCTCAGCACCATTCAGTCTTGCACCAGTAAGGCCAAGATATTCCCCTAAAATGATCAATCACAAAGTCCAAAAATCATAATATATTTTCAATATAATCACAGAGTGTGTAATTTTAGAGTTGTCAACTAAGTGATAACCAAAGAAGCCTGGAAGCTTGGAAAGAAAATAAGATGCTCCAACATCTGGATAATGGCCTATAGCTGCTTCTGGCATTGCAAAAACCTAAAAGCAAATACAAAGCACCTGTTCAGAACTATAAATCTTAGCATAAATGCCGATTGATCATACCGTGTTTTCGGTAACGACTCGGTATCTTGGGTTCATAGAAAGTCCAGCACCACCTCCCATCACTGCCCCATTGATCAGGAAAACCTTCAAGTAGAAATTTGCTCAACTTGATATGTTACAAAACATATTTGGAGATTATTGTTTCAGTAAGCCTATTGTTATATCTGATATGAGCAACTCACCAGGGGCATAGTGTATGTTGCCACTAGATAGTCCAAGGCGAGTTGCTTTTGATAAATTTGAATTGCTAGTGCCCATTCACCTTCTCATATTTAGGTTAACAATTAGTTGCTCTTATCAAATTTCAGATAAAAATGAATATTACAGTATCACAAAAGCTTCCAGATAAATATAACCAGGTTGAATAATACCTCTGTGCAAGCAACGATAGTATTCAATAACATCTCCTCCAGCACAAAATACTTTTCCATTTGCCTTCAATCCATGATGAAATATTAGAAAATTAGACATATATATTGAATTTGATCCGGAGAATAATAATATTTTCTTCGTAAAAGAAGTTGAAAGTTCACAGAAGGCAATTGATTGCTTGTACCTTTACAATTACCAACCCAACAGCAGGATCATTTTCCAACTTCTGGAACTCCTCCGACAATTGCAAAACCTTGAAAACAAGATTTGTAATTCAACATGAAGCACAAATTAAAATCAAAAGAGAAAAATAACAATGGAATATTTATTGCCAATATTTTAGCTGAAATGTAAGAGTAAATAAGTAAATTTATCTATAAAATGGTTTGATATTTATGTAATGGTGTTTGGAGTTCTAGAAACTATCGGTACTAACACTTGGGCAACTTATAAATGGAATGCTTTTAAATGTTTTAAATTGGATGGAGATAAATAAATCAAACTTTTAATTGATTTGTTTTGCTTAATTTTAAAGCATTAATAATGGCATGTAATTTATCAAAAAATATATTTTTAAATGGCTTGTACAATTGAGACTAAGGATGAACGAACCATTTGATAGTTCAGGGCGTTCAATTTTAGGGGCCTATTTAGTATCACTGTCTTCACATGAGAGTTTCCTTCCACCAAAACCTTGCAAAAAGTAGAAACAAAAGGTTAGAAATTTTAAATAAATCTAAAAATATTCAATAATAACCAAGGGAATTAATGCTTTAATTTATTGCTAATTTTCTTATCCTCGTATATGCAATAACTTGAGAGCTATTGATTTCAATAGCTAGACTCCTTTTTCTCTTTGAAAAAAAAATGTATATATTATATACAATGAAGAATCTAATTATTGTTGTTATTTGAGATACTATGCAGATATGTTATGTTATATGGAATTGAATATTGAGCTATGACATGAATATATAAGTAGAAGATTAGAGTTGAAGAGATTATGATATTAAAATGGATGTATGAACATATAAGGATGAATAAGATAAGAAATGAAAATATTAGAGAAAGTCAGGATTGTACCTATTGAAAGAAAACTCTAGGAGACATGTTTAAGATAATACATATAGGTACTTAGATGACCAATAAATACTTCAATTAGGTAAATAAAAATATAACAGATGTCCATATCAAATGAAAAAGACCTAAAAAGACTTAGTTAACAGTAATAAAACATGACAAAATTTATTTAAATGTAAATAATGATATAATAGGAGATAGAGCATAATGACTTAGAAGGATCCAAATAGTCAACCCCATCTAGTGGGGTAAAACTTGATTATATTATTGTTGTTGTAGAATTAGAAATACTATAAAAATTAAGGGCAATCACTTTATAATGAGATATATTTGCAGAGCTAGGAAGAACACAAAGGACAATCACGTTATAGTGGATCAGATAAACAAAGTTAGGTAGAACATATTCGTCATGATATTTATTTTTTATTATATTAATTTATATTGTTTTATATATTATTTTATTTGACAAATAACACCAAAATAAACATATTTATATTGTGATTATTAATTTTTCTATGCCTAGAAAGTGGAGAATATGTTTAGCTCAAAACACAATTCAAACCCTTGTTAATTCATATTTGCTAAGCAACAAAAAACACAACAGAACTAAAAATTCAAAAAGAAGTTACTAGATAGGTTTTTTTTTTTTTTTTACAATGATATTTTTTCCTTTATTTATTTGGACAAAAGAAAAGCTGGAAAAAGATTAAACAATTATTTCTCTCTGAAATTAAACAAACAAATTTAGTTTAGTTGGTGTAGACATGTCCAGCACTGTAAGATCTCATCTAATTTATACAGTATTAATTAGAACAGCAGTAATATACAAGTGCTTCTCTTAGTTACTTATTGCAATCTAAAAATACATGCTTAACACTCATTATAGCAGCTAATTGAGCGCCAAAGCAAGCAAAAAGAAATGAATGAAGTTGTAGATAACAATATATATACCTGATCATCCTCGTAATTTGAAGATTTATTTGTAGCCATATCAACTAAAAAACAAAGGAGAAAAAAAAAGGCATGCAGTGTGTATATTGTATTAGTAAAAGGTGATGATGAGTTTTATAGAGAGAATTAAAGGCCCTCAAGCTTAGCTCTGCATATTCTTTCATTGACTGAAATGATTGCGTGCAAGGCAGGTTGTTGGATAAACATGTGAGTCATATTAACAATGGTAGTTGCAGAATGAACCATCGATAAACGCGTGTAACAAAGCAAGAAACATGTATATCTGAATTAAAATGTGCTTCTCGCACTGTTGATTTAGAAGACAATAAAGATCATTTATAAGACCTTTACTTATGTGTCAAAACAGTTGGGGATACATAATCAAAAATCAGATCTCCACTTATATGATTCTCATTTATCACTGAAAAAAAACTAATTTAGTGACGAATTTTTACAACCAAATAAATTCATCTGAAATTATCAACGAAAATTATGACAAAAAAATATTTTGTCTCTAAATTAGCAACAAAACTATTTCGCCTTTTTACCGAACCACATAGCTAAGTTTCCGAAATTATCAAATCACGTACTCATTTTTCATTTTACTTGTAAAATACTGAACAAATAATAATTAAATAATAAGGTTATTTGAAAAAATAATCTTATTGGAATTTTTAAAAATTTTCTGAGGATTTTTCGGAGTTCGTATGACGTATGTTAAGGGGATGCATTTATAGGCTTGAGAAAAGTCTGTTTGGAATACCCAAATGTAGGAGTTGATTGAGTTAATAAAACCTAGGTTTTTGTTTTTATTTTAGTTTCTTCTTTTTCTTCTCCCCATCTCGCCGATCTCCTCCCCTCTCCTCTTTGCACTGTCACCGCCACATACTCCCGATTTCCTCTCCCTTCTCCTCTCTCGCGACGTCGGGCCACCGCCGACCCTTGCCCTACTTCTCCATCGCGATTTCTCTGTCTCTCCTCCCGATTCCTCATTTTTCCCTTTTTCCGCCCGATCCCTTGCCCTCTCCCCTCTCGCTGTGTCGCCTCTGCTCAATACTGTCAGTGCCGCTCGACGCCGCGCTGTCGGCGGACACCACCCGACGTCGTGTCGCCCACAAGCCAGTGTGCCACTTATCTCGGTCGCTCCGTCATTGTCGGAAGGGAGGAGTCGACACGAGGAAGAGTGGCGACTCCGTTCCCTCTCTGCCACGACGCCGCAACACATCTCATCACCCCTCTCTATTCGCCTTGTGTCGTTGCTGACCTCCATGGACAGACGTCGGCCGCCAACCACCTTGCCACTCCAACAACAAGACACTGGCGTCCCACTCCTATGCACCGCCACATCCTCTTCTTCCCTGTAGCCAAGCTTTTGGGTCGCGCCCTAGAGCCGTTGTCGAGCCACCTCCTTCCGATCCGACACCATCGTTCCCTGTTGTTGTGGTACTCTCTCTAGATTTGGAGAAGAGGGGAGCTCTAATTCCACAATAGTAGCATTTGGAATTCCGATAGAGAGGAAGCTACGAATCTATATTAAGGTAAAGCATGTTAGTCCCATATTGGTAGCTGATATGGGTTATGATAAGTGGACCCTTTGCAGGAGAAGAAAAGGGGATAACAAGGACAAGGAAGGCTGAAAAGGGCGAGATGAGGGGTCGTCTAGAAAAGGTTTGACCAGATAAGGGGGTCGCTACACGTATGGCCGACAAAGATCGGTCGAACATAATAGACTGACCGAGCATATATGTTCGGCGGGCAAAGGCTGGCCGAGGGTAAGAGACCGATCGAGCGTGAAAGTACTTATCCTTAAGCTGTCCTGAATGTTTATGTGCGCCCGACTGATTAATCTCGGTCGATAAGGCATGTTCGGTCGGGCTCCGTAGACCGGTCGAACACAAAGGCATGTAGTCTCGCATGACCCTTAGTATACAACCAACCGAGGGAAGGTCTACCAAACGATAACGTTTATATACGCCCAATTGATTAATCTCGGTCGATAAGGTATGACCGGCCGAGTTCAATAGACCAGCCGAGCATGAAAAGCAGGTTGAGCATAAAGGTCTTCAACCTTGCACGGTCGCTGGAATATTTATAATAGTAGGATCCTGGTCGGATATAAACAACCGATCAAATATAGAATATCAGCCGATACTAATACAACAGAAGATATTTCTCATATATACAGAATGAGCTTATGTGACTAATCAAATGTATATAACAGGTGAACCATAAGAATATGTAATCATATAACAACTTAATTAATTTGGCGGCAAAAAGTTTCTAGAAGTCTCCACAGGTATGTTAAACGACAAAGAAGGTACATCTGGGGTAAGAAAAAGATTCCTTAAACTATTATTGCAGTTTCGACTTACGTCATCTCTTAACAAACTTTAACAAATTGGGGCCCACCTCATGACTGTGGAGATTAGGTGAGGTGGAATAAAAAGGGAAATCCTCTCCACTGGTCAGGTACGCAAACATACACATTGAATTAGAAGAAAACCCTAATTTTTATCTTTTCCACATTGCTTCTTCTTCTTCTCGCCGGAGACTAACTTGAGCGTCCGAGGGCCTAGCCAGGGATTCTCACCCCGATCTTAGGTCACTAACACTTTGTCGGTTGGTCTCATTGTATGTAGGAAGACGAGATCATCCATTGGATTGTCAAGCCTTGGTCGATCCACGGAGTCACCTCGTCGGAGTTCCTTTTTGCGGGGTATTATTGATAGATCCTCTTTGGTTTTCTCGGGATTATTATTATGCATTTAGGCTCTTGTAAGGTCCGCTGTGGTTTTCTCAGATCCTCTCCTGGTCGTCGGCGTCGGAGTCATTATTCGTCACCTCCCATCGTCGCCCAACGCTTCCTCTCGCAACCTCTCAGACAGGATCAAATTTGGCGTCGTCTATGGGAACTCTCACCTGAAACGGAGACTACGTGATGGAGGACGCTGGAAAGTTTAACACTATTACTCTGACCCAAGAAGACTTGGAGTTGCTCATCAACTCCAGAATTCAAAAGGCATTACAACAACAACAGCAACAACAACAGCAAGCAAACACTGGAGGCACCTTACCAGTAGCGATAAATCCGACAATCTCGACTACAGATCATCGCAAAACTGGAGGCATGGAGGAGGATGATGTGGCTTACATAACTCCTGCTCCCGTTTCTCCCACTCGACATCCTCGTGCATGCTTTCGTACACCTCTAGAACAAGGAGGATGAAAACCAATGCTTCAAGAATCCTCTGATGAAGCACATGCGAAGGAAAAACACAGAGGAAAAACAATAACCAGCGACAGTTCCTTGGAGAGAATTATTACTCCATTCTCTCAAAGAGATCTTGACGATCCGCTACCCAAGCATTATCAGAGCTTAAACATTGGAGAATATTCTGGGGCCACTAATCCTGAAGATCACCTGTCTAAATTTGAAAGTACGGCTCTGCTATAGTAATTCATTGATGGGGTCAAGTGTCGGATGTTTCTCATTACTCTGGGAGGAACAACTCCGAGATGGTTCAAGAGATTGCCGGAAAACTCCATCAGACGTTTTAAAGATTTTCGTAAAGTATTTCTTCATCATTTCTCCAGCAATAGAAGGTATCATAAGATCCCTTGGAGCCTTTTTTCTATTAAACACGGGCCTAAGGAAAGCATCAGAGCCTACATTAAAAGATTTAATCAAGTAGCTATTGATGTCCCCAATGTTACTACTGAAATTTTAGTAAGCGCTTTTTCTCAAGGGCTTAATGATAATGATTTCTTCAAAGATTTGGTACGTAATCCTCCGACCAACTTTGATTTATTAATTGAAAGAGCTACTGAATTCATTAATGTGGAAGAAGCCCAAGCTGCGTGCAAAAAAGAAAGTGTGGTACCTACTGCAGTTCCAACTAATGACAGGTCTACAGCTCCTGTTCATCCACCAAGAGGACCTCGTATGGTTCCTCTACAACATCGCCAGCCTGAGCATAGGCCCCAAGCAGTTCAGCATGTGGAAATGTCATAAGACATCCCAAGGAGGTGGTGTACCTACCTTATGTTAGGTACCCATTACATTGAAAATTATTTTTCCCTGAAGAACCAGCGGACAAATAACAATCGGTATCGCCGACGATCTCCCAACCGACAAACCTATCAAAGGCAAAATAGTCCGCCCAAGCTAGAATATCGGGCGACTGAGCCACAACAGGGAGCGCTGCAATTACCGGGCGTGCCATCTAGAATGCCCGAACCAACACATCCCGAGATGACAACGGCTCAGAAGGAGGAAATCTCGATAGGCCTTGGAGTGCAAATTACTTGCAACCATACAAAGCCTAACAAGTACGCCTGAATTTATCCATATATTTCATTTAATTTTTGGATATAATGAAAAAATGTAGGCATCTAATCTTTAATCAATACATGCATTTGCTAGAATGGACCAAGCGATTCTCCTCTCGAGCGTGCTTCCCCCGCTCAGAGATAGTCGATCGGGGACCTTAAAGAATGATCGGCCTGACTTCCTTAAGGGGAACTGGAGACTTTAAACCCTTAGTAGTTGAACGTGCTTCTTCCGCTTAGTACTATTCGAGCGTGCTTCCCCCACTCAGAGATAGTCGATTATGGACCTTAAGGAGTGACCAACCTGGCTTCCTTAAGGGGAACCGGAGACTTTAAACTCTTAGCAGTTGAGCGTACTTCTTTAGCTTAGTACTATTCGAGCGTGCTTCCCTCGCTCAGAGATAGTCGATCGGGGACCTTAAGGAGCGACCGACTTGGCTTCCTTAAGGGGAACCGAAGACTTTAAACCCTTAGCAGTTGAGCGTGCTTCTTCCGCTTAGTACTATTCAAGCATGCTTCCCCCGCTCAGAGACAGTTGATCGGAGACCTTAAGGAGTGACCGGTCTGGCTTCCTTAAGGGGAATCGGAGACTTTAAACCCTTAATAGTTGAGCGTGCTTCCTCCGCTCAGTACTATTCGAGCGTGCTTCCCCCGCTCAGAGATAGTCGATCGGGGACCTTAAGGAGTGACCGGCCTGACTTCCTTAAGGGGAACCAGAGACTTTAAACCCTTAGCAGTTGAGTGTTCTTCTTTCGCTCAGTACTATTCGAGCGTGCTTCATCCGCTCAGAGACAGTCGATCGGAGACCTTAAGGAGTGACCGACCTGACTTCTTTAAGGGGAACCGGATACTTTAAACCCTTAATAGTTTGAGCGTGCTTCCTCCACTCGGTAACGATTAACTAGGATATCTTGAGAAGAGAATGGTTTGGCTCTCGTCAAAATAGCTGGAGATTTTATATTCTAAGCAAATTCAAATTCGCTCAGGAATACATTCCCAACCGACATATATCAACTTTTTGGCTTCCAGGCATTAATTCAGGTTCGCTCAGGAATACATTCCCGATCGAAATACATTAACTTCCTGTCCTTCAGGTATTAATTCAAATTCACTCGGGAATACATTCTCGACCGAAATATATCAACTTTCTGGGTTCCAGACATTAATTCAGATTCGCTCAGGAATACATTCTTGACCGAAATATATCAACTTTCTGGCCTTCAGGTATTAATTCAGGTTCGCTCAAGAATACATTCTTGACCGAAATACATTAATTTCCTGGCCTTCAGGTATTAATTCAAATTCGTTCGGGAATACATTCTCGACCAAAATATATCAACTTTCTGGCTTCTAGACATTAATTTAAATTCGCTCGGGAATACAATCTCGACTGAAATATATCAACTTTTTGGCCTTCAAGTATTAATTCAGGTTCGCTCGGCAATACATTCCCGACAAAAATACATTAACTTCCAGGCCTTTAGGTATTAATTCAAATTCGCTCGAGAATACATTCTCGACCGAAATATATCAACTTTCTGGCTTCCAGACATTAATTCAGATTCACTCGGGAATACATTCTCGACCGAAATATATCAATTTTATGGCTTCCAGACATTAATTCAGATTCGCTCGGGAATACATTCCAGACCGAAATATATCAACTTTCTGGCTTCTAGGTATTAATTCAGGTTCGCTCGGGAATACATTCCCGATCGAAATACATTAACTTCTTGGCCTTCAGGTATTAATTCAAATTCGCTCGGGAGAACATTCCCGACCGAAATATATCAACTTTCTGGATTTCAGATATTAATCTAGCTTCATTCGGGAATACATTCTAGATCGAGATACATCAACATTTCGACCTCCTCGTATTAATTCAGATTCGCTCGGGAGGACATGCCCGACCGAGATATATCAATACTTCGGCCTCCTCTTATTAATTTAGATTCGCTCGGGAGGACATTCCCGACCGAAATGTGACAATATTCTGGCCTTCTCCTATTAATTTATATTCTCTCGGGAGTACATGCCCAACTGAGATATATCAATACTTCGACCTCCTCGTATTAATTCAGATTCGCTCGGGAGGACATTCCCGACTGAAATGTGATAATATTCTGGCCTTCTCATATTAATTTATATTCGCTCGGGAGTACAGGCCCAATCGATATATATCAATACTTCAGTCTCCTCATATTAATTGAGACTCGTTCGGGAGGACATTCCCGACCAAAATGTGATAATATTCTGGCCTTCTCATATTAATTTATATTCGCTCGGGAGAATATGCCCGACCGAGATATGTCAATATTTTGACTTCCTCATATTAATTCAAATTCACTAGGGAGGATATTCCCGACCGAAGTATTGCAATATTCTGGCCTTCCTATATTAATTCAGATTTACTAGGGAAGACATTCCTGACCGGAATGTGGCAACACTCTGGCCTCCTCGTATTAATGCAGACTCGCCCGGGAGGACATTCCCAACCGAAATATGATAATTTTATGGTCTTCTCATATTAATTTGTATTCGCTCGGGAGTACATGCCCGACCGAAATATGACAATCTTCTGGCCTCCTCGTATTAATGTAGATCCATTCAGAAATACATTCTCGATCGAAATATACTAAGTTCAGATCCGCTCGGGAGCATATCCCCGACCGAAATGGCATAATCCTTTGATTCTTACATATGAAGCTTGACCAAAGTACAAAAGTGGATGGAATCCTTTATACCAACATGGTTCACTCTAAAAGGATACAAAGTTCGCAAGAAACAAGTAAGTGCTAATTTATACCAATATATTTTCAAGTGGAAACAATAAGGAAAAACGCTTATGTTTAATCACTTGACCCATTACATACCCACCTATGGGGTTGCATGGTTTCGGGACCACCTTGTTAAAGCACCTACCGTTTACCTCTTGTCTGTTATAAGTAAAATAGGAACAAATTCGAAAAGGGAGAAGTGTCAAAAGACAATGAACCATAAAGCAAGGGTAGTTCTCTGGGCTAACAAACTTAAAGATCGGTAGGCGAACAAGTAAGTATCACCTCTCGAATATGCGCCTATCGTACATACAAATAACTACTCTATATTCATTTCTGATACCATAATTGTCACATGTCTACTTTAAAAACCTACGAATATATCTAACATGCTATGATTAACACATGCTTGCTTTAGAGATTAGCAAGTGTATTTACCATAGTCTGAGATATATACATATATGCACCAAGTCATGAGTCAGTAATGTTTTTGCGGCATAAGGCTCACCGAGTGATGGAGAGCAAGCACCCATAGTTTGTCTTACAATCAGGTCAGCCATACCAGGCTCACTTAAAACTACTGATGAATTGCTTGGGCAACTCTTTATTGAGTCGCCGTTGATCAATAAATAGGGGAGGAGGCTCTTGAGCTAAAATCCCCCTTCTCGCAATTGTGTCAAAACCCCATCGACTGAATGGGTCAAGGTCCCCACAATATGACTGGCGAACCCATTCGTGAATTCAGAAGAGGTCAAGTATTGCTGGCGTCGGCTCTCCCATCGCTCCTCTTCACCTGCCTTATATGTCTATAATTCTGACTCAAGGCATTCCGCTTTCTCTTGGAAACTAGTCTTTTCAGTTTTGAGATGTTCTAACTCTTTAGTGAGGAAATCTACTTCTGAGTCTTGAGCTTTTAACTTCTCCTGTAGCTGTAATAGCTCAAAATTTTGAGAAGTCAATTCTTGAGCTGAGTCCGGGGACCTAGGAAGGGAAGTCTGAAAGCGCTCTAATATAGAAGATCTGAGGGCAGCATCTGAGATAACTTTGTCTTTTTTGGCTACTTCAACACTTAATTGAGAGGACAAGCTATGTATTTGCAGCTCCAGAGTCTTTTTCTCTTCTCCCCTAACCCCTAGCATCTAGCGATGATTCTATAAGTCCTCCAAGAGAGTTATTTGATGAGCTTGAGAACTTATCTTCTCCTAGAGTTGGGTGACTTCATTGCTCGGGGTAGGGGAGGCTGCCTTTAGGGCCCTTAACTAATTCTTCAACTCCTTATTCTCCCTCTCTAAGTTCACAGCTAAATTGCCCATGTACAGGATCGAGACATAAAACTAAATAGAACAATAATGTAGTTATAAGTTGTAGGTACGAAATAAAAGAACACATTTAAAATACTTACCACAATGGCCTGACGGTTGTGGTTGTCGGCTTGATCAAAGATAGTCTTTCCTTGCATGGAATTCTGACTCTATAACCAAGAAGTAGCTAGGGAATCTTTCAACTAAAGGAGCCCATAAGAAGAAGAAGCTTGATTTTGTCCCAGTAAAGAGGGTAAGTCTTGAGCTTACTGAAAAGGACTTGAGGAGGAATAGAAACAAGGGTTGGAGGCCTTGCGGAAGAAGAAGGCAACACACTGGGATGGGAAAAGGAAAGGTCGACACTAGAAGTAAGGGGAGGCCTTGGTACAACAATAGGAATAGTAGGGAGTGAAACAGAGGGCGCAGACTCAATGGTTGGCTCAGTAACAACATCTTGGAAGGCAGAATTAGAGGATCTTTTGCAAGGGGTCCTTCTAGCTCTCACTACTGGAAGAGAAGGAGAGGAAACCTGGGAAGACAGGGAGGACACTGACGTGCTTGGAGTTACCCTAGAGGCAGGAACGACTGAGAGAATTGTCGAAATCAATAAACCTAGTCGCATCATGTTAAGAGCAATGTTGGAATGGATACGAGTATAAGGCATAGGTTCCTTACCTCTCCCACGAGACATCTCAGAAGTAACAATGGGAATTTGCTCCAATTCAGAAATAGAGATCGAAGCCATGCTGTTCTTTGGAACATATGTCCTCTCTGAAGGGAATCTCTTCCTCGGAAGATTCAAGCGCCTCGACAGGGACCTCTTGAGGAGGAAGTAAGCCGAGAGATGAAGTAGTGGGATTAAGGCAACGATTCTTCAATAAATCGACTCCTAATTTAGCTAAAGCTGATTTATGTAACCCAGGGTTTTTGTACATTTGTACATGAGAGCTGGAAGAATGGAATCAACTGGAAAAGGTAAAAAGTATAAATTTAAGGAAGAGATAATTTTAAAATGATGAAAGATCAGTGAGGAAAAGCGTATAACTTACCGAAGGGAGCCTCCAATTCTGTGTCTGTAGAGCTTATTCCAAAGATAAAAAGTAAACCTTTGACAATTAGTGCAGGTAAATAAAATTTAGCCCCTTTCAGTTTCGACATGGACGCATAAAAGGTCAAGTCAACAGCATCATCTCGGGGATTTAGGAGAGCAGGAAGAGTCTGTTGCCAAGTGATAGGGTATGAAGGAGGAGAAGGAAGGCGCAAAAAGAAGAACTTTTGTCTTCATTCTGCTTGTGCTTGGATTTTGTTGAATAAGATAGCCTTGGGACGACTTTGAAACTTAAAAAGGCTATCTTTTGTTGGTGCGGGAAGCATCCGACGATCGAACTCGTGTTTTGATAATGGCAAAGGATTCAAAGTTAAGGTGTCTTTGTGATCTATCAAGTTTGCTTGAGCATTTCAGGAAAGTCCTAGCTGCGGTTAGGCAAAGGGAAACCCCTAGAGGGTGGTAACCCTAGGTCATAGGAGGTGGTAACCCTATGCGAAAAGTCTTGGCAGGTCGATGGCTTCAGGCAAAATTCCTAGGGGTGGTAACCCTAGGTGGAAAGCCCTGGTGTCGCGAACCAGGTGAAAGATTGGACTAGACGGGAAGCGGATGTCCAGCAGAAAGTCCGGAAGCGTCGAGTGCTGAGCAAAAGTCCAGTCGATCTGGAGAATCGCACTGGAAACAGGTAAATCTCCTGAGTGGAGAGGTGAGGACGCGTTCCCCGTAGAGGGAACAGTAGGCGTCGGGTCGACCTAGGGTTTCCGGACGAAAATCTGAAGTCAGACCCGGACAGTCCGGAGACTGTCATAATATTCTTTATCATATTCATGCTGCTGTTTATGCTAACTTTGTGTTGCAGGATATTGTTTGGATTAACATGTCTTGCAGGTACAAAATAATGAAGTTTTCCCTCGGATGAACAGTGTCCGAGGCGCCTCCATGGAGCTTGGAGGCGCCTCGGGTGCAAAGCTGGAGGCGCCTTGAAGGTGGTATAAGGCGCCTTGGAAGGCGCCTTGGATAGGGCATAAAGCGCCTTATGCAGATGAACTTTGACCAGTTCAAGCTTGATCCACGGGGAGGACTCGGCAGCATGGAGGCGCCTTGAACAGCCTTCAAGGCGCCTTGAACACCCTTTATAAGGGGGTTTCGAGCAGCACCTTAATCAATTGAGTTCCAGGCTTTCTTTCCTCAACGTGCTGCTAACAAGATCATTCTGAAGTGCTGCTGCAACATTTCGACAACCCAGAGCTCTGTTTCCTTCTTCTTAAGTTGTCGGTATAACGTTGTTATAATACTTTCTTTGTAATCAGTTTATAATTCTTATCGAGCTTATAGTTGTTGCCCATGGAAAGCAATCAAGGATCGCGGGCCTTTGAGTAGGAGTCGCCTTAGGCTCCGAACGAAGTAATTCCTTGTGTCTCTATGCTTGATTATTTTTTATTCCGCTGCTTATTACTCTGTTAATTTCTCGTACGATTTACAAATTCAAAAAATGAAATAGCCGCGAGCGCTATTCACCCCCTCCCCTCTAGCGCATCTCGATCCAACAATTGGTATCAGAGCGGGGTTTTTTTTGAATTGGTGCAACCACCATTCAAAACATATTTTTTTTGTGGTATTTTTTTGTTTTTCTTTCGGAGTCAATTAGAAATTAGATAAGTAGCTAAAATTCTAATTCTTTTCAAAATCGGTGTTGCTCAAAGTTGGTCAAAACCACTTGAGTTCGTTTTTTTTCTATTCTTCCCGCATTACTAATCCAAGACTCAGTCTTGGAACAGATCTTCTTGTTTTTGTTTTATTGCTAAATTTATATGGCCCAACAAGAAGGATATAGCACTGTTCGTCCCCCACTATTTTCCGGAGAAGACTTCGAATATTGGAAGAGGCGAATGGAGATATATCTGAAGATCCAGTTCGACACCTGGATGGTAGTCAAGACGGGACTGTGACTACCAACTGATACAGACGGCAAGCCTACATCCTACGAGAATTGGGAGCCAGACCTTATCAAAAAGGTGGAAGCCGACGCCAAAGCCACCTGCACCCTCCAGTGCGGTCTCACCTAGGAGGAGCTCAACAGAGTCGGTCCGTTCTCTTCCGCAAAGGAGCTGTGGGAGAAACTGATCGAACTCCACGAGGGCACTTCCGACACTAAGGTAAGTAAAAGGGATCTTTTACTTAATAAATTGTATAACTTGAAAATGCAGGAAGGTGAGACGGCAAATTCACTACATGCGCGAATTGAAGATATCCTAATCTCCCTCTACGGAATTGGACAGAAGGTCGAGAATAGGGATATTATAAGGTATGCTCTTAACTCGTTTCCTAGGAGTACATTGTGGGCATCAATGGTAGATGCCTACAAAGTCTCCAAGGATTTGTCTTCTTTAAAGTTAGATGAATTATTTAGTGAATTTGAACTTCATGAACAAACTAATGCACAACCATCCGAGAAAGGTGTAGCTTTGCTTGCAGGTACCAGTAGAACGCGCGAACCGAGATCCCGGCGAAAAATCGAACCGGAATCAGAAGACGAACCCGACTCAGAAGATGAAGAAGATGAACTGACCAGCGAACTCGTGAACCTCGTGAAGAAGCTCTACAAGAAGAAGAAGGGCTTCAACAAGAAAGATCTGAAGAAGGCAGTTCAATCCAAGGAGACCCAACCGAGTCCGAAAGTAAAGTTTGAAGTTACCTACTATGGGTGCAACCAGAAAGGACATATCAAAGCCAACTGCCCCAACCAAAAGGAAGCCAAAAAGCAAAGAAGAAAGAAGGCCCTGAAGGCAACCTGGGCCGAATCTTCTTCAGAAGACGACGACGATGAACTCGATCAGACGAGTTTACTCGCATTGATGGCCCGGGACCAGATCGTCGAATCCGAGAGCGAAGCCGAGTCGGAGGCCGAGTCCGAGCAAAGCCATAGATCCGCATCCGTTTCCGAAGGGCCAGACTCCACTGTAAGTATTCCTAAACTTAACAATTTAGTCAATTATTTATTACGCAAGTTAGCTAAGTTGAACCTCAAAATAAAATCACTTCTAAAGGAAGTAGCTGTCCTTAAAGAAGTGACTAACACTAAATCCTTACCTTATCAAGTTCAGACTGGAAATTCAACTCAAGTTCAAAAACTTGAGGAAGAAAATTCTAGTTTGAAGAATCAGGTCAAGGATTTAAATATTACCTTAGAACGGTTTTCTTTGGGCTCCAAGAATCTTGACCTAATCCTTGGGACACAAAGAGCCGTTTATAATAGAACTGGGCTAGGATATAAAAGTAAAAAGAAATATAAATCTTATTTATCCTTAATAAACAAACAAAGTAGTAAATCAGTCCAAGCATGGGTCCCCAAGTCCAAATTGATCAATCAAGTTGGACTTGGCCAATACTGGGTTCCGAAGGATCAAATACACTACCTCGATAGACCATATCGAGACCATGATCCAGGGGGAGCAAAAAGAAAAACGATCTTAAAAATTTGAAATTTAAATTCAAAAAATCAAAATCAAATTCAAAATTCAAAAAATCAAAATCAAATTAAAAATTCAAAAATCAAATTAAAAATTTGAAATTAAATTATAAATTCAAAAAAAATCAAAATTAAATTAAACATTCGAAATTAAATTTTAAATTCAAAATTCAAAAAACAAATCAAATTCAAAATTTAAAATTCAAAATCAAAAATAGATGGAGGATCCAGACTAGCTGGCACCCCCAACTGAACTACCCGACAGGGTAACTGAACATAATCTATCCGAAATGGGTAAAACAAGAGTAGATTACCCGGCAGGGTAATTAAGGTTAGATTAAAACGGACTAGGTTTAACTTGACCCACAGTACTGGTGAAGTTTTTGGATGATAGTACGTTAGGGAAGCTTGGGCAAACCATGTCTAGGAAGATATGGCTTCGACCTGGTGCATTTGGCCAAGTGGAACTGACTGAAGCTACCCTTAAATGGATCCTAACTAGTTAGACCAAGGATTAGTATTAAGTTCAATGGGTAGAACTATTTGGGAAACCTCGAAGGCATGGTTACTTTAATGAGTTCCTTGTGACTCACCATAGCCCAGAAGTTTATCCAAAGAATGCTTACTTGTTGAACCCAAAGCTAAACCTGAATCTAACACTAAGTTAAACCAGACCCTTAAATTCAACAATAATTCATCTCACAACAATTATAGGGTTCCCTGATTGACAATTTAGATCGAGTGAGATGACTAAGAAATTAAATTATGAAAATTGACTTGAACTTAAATCAAGTTAATTAACAATTAAAATATCTTTAATTAACTTGAATTATTTTAAAACTCAATTTCAAAATTATTCTAAAACTCAATTTCAAAATTATTCTAAAACTCAAATTTCAAAATTATTTTAAAATTCAAATTTCAAAATTATTTTAAAACTCAATTTCAAAATTATTTTAAAACTCAAATTTCAAAATTATTTTAAAACTCAATTTCAAAATTATTTTAAAACTCAAATTTCAAAATTATTTTAAAATTCAAATTTCAAAATTATTTTAAAACTCAATTTCAAAATTATTTTAAAATTCAAAATTCAAAATTATTTTAAAACTCAATTTTAAAATTATTCTAAAACTCAATTTCAAAATTTTTTTAAACTCAATTTCAAAATTATTTTAAAACTCAATTTCAAAATTATTTTAAAACTCAATTTCAAAATTATTTTAAAACTCAAATTTCAAAATTATTTTAAAACTCAATTACAAAGTTATTTTTAAAACTCAATTTCAAAATTATTTTAAAACTCAATTTCAAAATTATTTTAAAACTCAATTTCAAAATTATTTTCAAAACTAAAATTATTTTAAAACTCAATTTCAAAATTATTTTAAAACTCAATTTCAAAATTATATTAAAACTCAATTTCAAAATTATTTTGAAACTCAAATTTCAAAATTATTTTTTTAAACCCAAATTTCAAAATTATTTTTAAAACTCAAATTTCAAAATTATTTTTAAAACTCAAATTTCAAAATTATCTTAAAAACTCAATGTCAAAATTAATTAAAATTAATCATGTTCAAAATTAATTAAGTTCAAATTATTTTCAAAATATTTTCCAAAACTTTTCAAAACGTTAATTAAAAACAACCATAGGATTAATTGTTTGCTAACTTACTTCGAATACAATTGAGTGAGATAGAAAATCTAAGGAGTCTACTTCAATTAAGCTATCTTTAAATCCATTAAAACCAATTCAAACTACTTCATGTGTAGGAATTGGATCAATGGATGTTGGATAGTGGATGGTCCAGACACATGACTGGAGATAAGTTGAAGTTTACTAAACTCAAGTACAAGAATTTAGGATCAGTTACATTCGGCAACGACGATAAACTTAAAGTAATCGGAAAAGGTAATATTGAACTTAGTTCCTAATTCATTATTCAAAATGTTTTATTGATTGAAAATTTTAACTTTAATTTACTAAGTATAAGTCAATTGTGTGACAGCGGATATCTAGTCAATTTTGATAAATCTGGATGTCTAGTTAAAAACATCGAAAACCCTAAGATTAGACTTAAGGGACTTAGGAAGAATAACATCTACACAATTGACCTATCAAAATCCTCAATAAAGTGTCTCTTGACACAACAAGAGGAAACCCAACTGTGGCACAGAAGACTGGGTCACACGCACACTAGACTCATTTCAAAAATGAGTCAAAATGGTCTAGTTAGAGGTTTGCCCAAATTTAAATTTATTGAAAACTCAATCTGTGATGCGTGTCAAAAAGAAAACAAACCAAGTCAACCCACAAGTCAACCAACCTAGAAAGAACTAACTCCGTACTTGAGCTCTTTCACCTTGACCTATTTGATTCACATGGAACCAAATCACTAAGCAAGAACCAATATTACTTAGTAATAATTGATGACTACTCTAGCTACACATGGGTAAAATTCCTAAAAACAAAAGATGAAACCTATGAAATATTTAGTAATTTTTGCAAATTAACGGAAAATGAAAAAGATACTAAAATTAAAAGAATAAGAAGTGATCACGGGGGGGGGGGGGATTTGAAAATCATAGGTTTACCCAATTTTGTAAAATAAATGGATACCAACATGAATTTTCATGTCCTAGAACTCCCCCAACAAAATGGTCTAGTGGAACGTAAAAATAGTACACTACAAGAAGCCGCTAGGACTATGCTAAACGAATATAATTTAAATCATCAATTTTGGGCTGAAGCAATAAATACTACAAATTACATTCAAAATAGAATTTTAATTAACAAACCTCACAATAAAACACCTTATGAACTTTACTACCATAAAATTTCCAATCTAAACTATCTAAAAGTATTTGGGTGTAAAGTTCACATTTTAAATACTAAAGATTACTTAGGAAAATTTACACCCAAGTCTAACCAAGGAATAATTTTAGGATACTCCTCTACCTGTAGGGCCTTTAGAGTATATAATCAAAATACCTTGAAAGTTGAAGAAACAACTAATGTAATATTTGATGAAGAAAACAACCTACCTAATATAAATGAAAATATTGACATCAATCCAAGAGTTATAGAAGATGATGAAATTCAACCTAACCTTAATGAGTCAGAAGAACCAGTTTCTGATCCACAGATAAGACCAACTAGAGTAAGTACCTCTCACTCACCTGACCAAATTTTGGGTGACCCAAACCTAGGAGTCAGAACTAGATCCTCCTATAGAAACCTTAGTCAAATTGCTCTTATTTCTAAAATTGAACCTAAGACTATAGAAGAAGCCCTGCTTGACCCAGACTGGATCATTGCAATGCAGGAAGAACCAGCACAATTTGAAAGAAACCAAGTCTGGGACCTTGTACCTAAACCCATAGATAAATCAATAATAGACACAAAATGGGTTTTTAGGAACAAGTTGGATGATCACGGTGATATAATAAGAAACAAATCTAAACTAGTAGCCAAAGGGTTTAGTCAAGTTGAAGGCTTAGACTATGATGAAACCTATGCTCCGGTAGCTAGACTCGAATCCATAAGGATGTTATTAGCCTATGCAGCAAATAAAGGGTTTAAGTTATACCAAATGGACGTTAAGTCAGCCTTTTTAAATGGGTTTATCAAGGAAGAGGTCTACGTAAGCCAACCTCCAGGATTTGAAGACTTAGACTACCCAAACCATGTATTTAAACTAAAAAAGGTGTTATATGGACTAAAACAAGCCCCTAGGGCATGGTATGAAATACTATCTAATTACTTAATATCCAAAGGCTTTAAGCAAGGACAAATAGATCCGACCTTATTTGTAAAAACTATAGAAAAAGACATCTTTATAGCCCAAATTTATGTTGACGACATAATTTTTGGCTCAACTAATCTAAGTTTTTAAAAGAATTTGTTAAATTAATAGAAAATGAATTTGAAATGAGTATGGTTGGGGAACTCAACTTTTTCTTAGGCTTACAAATAAAACAAACCAAAGATGGAATCTACATTTATCAAACTAAATATGCTAAGGAGTTAATTAAAAAATTCTGTATGGAAAATTCAAAAATTATAAATACTCCAATGGAAACCAACATTAACATTGACTCTGACCCTGAAGGAAAACCAGTAGATTCAAAGTACTATAGAAGTGCCATAGGTAGCTTACTTTACCTAACTGCAAGCCGACCCGACATATTGTTTGCAGTAGGTATGTGTGCAAGATACCAATCCTGTGCAAAAGAGTCACACCTAACATATGTTAAAAGAATACTTAGGTATATTAAAGGAACTCTAAATGTAGGACTTTGGTACCCAAGAACTTGCACCTTTGACCTTTATGGCTATTCTGATTCAAACTATGCCGGGTGCAAATTAGACAGAAAAAGTACAAGTGGTAGCTGTCAGATTCTAGGTCAGTGTCTAGTAAGTTGGTCAAGCAGAAAGCAACATTGTGTTGCTCTATCCACTACAGAAGCTGAATACATAGCTCTAGGAGAATGTGCATCTCAATTGTTGTGGATGATGCATACATTAAAAGACTATCAACTAGAATATAAAAATACAAAAATCTTTATCGATAATATCAGCTCAATTAATCTGACCAAAAATGCTATTCATCATTCTAGGACTAAACACATAGAAGTAAAACACCATTTTGTAAGGGATCACGTAGCTAAAGGTGAAATTGTACTCAACCATGTTGAGTCCAAATCAAACCTACCTGACATCTTTACAAAACCCTTACCTGAACTTGAGTTCAGTGCACTTAGAAGACAAATAGGAATGTGTTGGGTAGAGTAGGTGTCTCGTTTTGTTTAAGTATCTTGTTTTTTTTCAAATTCTAGGAAAAATAGTTTTCAAAATTCTAATTTATTAGATTTTTCAAAAGTTGGACTTAGCCTAAGCTTTCCCCCTAGAAATCATGTTTCCCTAGACTTAAGCCAGAGCATCTCACAAATACCTAGGTATACCTTGATTATGTTTGAAAGACATAGAACGGTGTGAGATGCATAGGGTACAACCTGGACTCAAGAATGATTATATCTGTGCATCAATATAAGTCTGGGCATTATACACGTAACATACATCAATCAAGTCAAGTCTTCCAGCTCTAGTCAAATCTAACTGGACCAATTGACTTAACTTGACTAACCATGTGAAAGTTGTTGCCCTGTAGGCAATCAGCAAGTAGCTAAAGGTTAGACAGTTGGTGAAGGATACTCAATTTTCTGGTTAAACATGTTTGATCGTTAGGGCTCTGATACCTCTTAAAATCAATCTATTGAACTTGACTCATGCTTGGACTTAAGGACCAACTGACTTTGAATAAATACCTAAACCAAATTTTTAGCTACTTTACTCCTAAAATTTAATAAGTACTGTTTAAAATTAAGCTAAGTTTTTTTTAACCTACGCTATACATTTCAAAATCCAAAACTTACAAAGAGCTAAGCTAAGTACCAATCTTTATTTTCAAAATTTTAAAACTTAGCTCACTTTGAATTCTAACTTTGTAAATAATTGCTTTCAAAAATTAAAAAGCAACTTCAAAAATATTTTCTCTAACAAATTTTCAAACAAGTACTCCTCTATGTACAGTGTTACTAGCTCTTCAAAAAACTGTTAAAATTTTATAATTTCAACCAAGTTTTCAAAGAGCCAACATCATTCTTTCCCTTAGCTAAAAGTAAAAAATGAGAGTTATAAAATATTAAGTGCTTACAAAATCTTGTTAAATCAAATAACTATTTTTGCTTCTCTTTGATATATGGCAAAGGGGGAGAGTAGCAAATTAAAAGTTTCAAAAATTCAAATAATGAATATTAAAGGGGGAGCAACAGTTAAGGGGGAGCCTATACTTTAAATTCATAGAATTTACCTTAGCAAAATTGCTAAGCTTATGTTAAATGTGTTAATCTATTCGTTTGTGATATTTGTTTACTTGACTTTGAATTCGAGTTGCCATAATCAAAACGGGGGAGATTGTTGGTGCGGGAAGCATCCGACGATCGAACTCGTGTTTTGATAATGGCAAAGGATTCAAAGTTAAGGTGTCTTTGTGATCTAACAAGTCTGCTTGAGCATTTCAGGAAAGTCCTAGCTGCGGTTAGGCAAAGGGAAAACCCTAGGGGGTGGTAACCCTAGGTCATAGGGGGTGGTAACCCTATGCGAAAAGTCTTGGCAGGTCGATGGCTTCAGGCAAAAGTCCTAGGGGGTGTTAACCCTAGGTGAAAAGCCCTGGTGTCGCGAACCAGGTGAAAGACTGGACTAGCCGGGAAGCGGATGTCCAGCAGAAAGTTTAGAAGCGTCGAGTGCTGAGCAAAAGTCCAGTCGATCTGGAGGATCGCACTAGCAACAAGTAAATCTCCTGAGTGGAGTAGGTGAGGACGCGTTCTCCGTAGAGGGAACAGTAGGCGTCGGGTCGACCTAGGGTTTCCGGACGAAAATCTGAAGTCAGACCCGGACAGTCCAAAGACTGTCATAATATTCTTTATCATATTCATGCTGTTGTTTATGCTAACTTTGTGTTGTAGGATATTGTTTGGACTAACATGTCTTGCAGGTACAAAATAATGAAGTTTTCCCTCGGATGAACAGTGTCCGAGGGGCCTCCATGGAGCTTGGAGGTGCCTTGGGTGCAAAGCTGGAGCTGGCTGCGAAGCAGCCATAGAGGCGCCTTGAAGGTGGTATAAGGCACCTTGGATAGGGCATAAGGCGCCTTATGCAGATGAACTTCGACCAGTTCAAGCTTAATCCACGCGGAGGACTCGGCAGCATGGAGGCGCCTTGAACAGCCTTCAAGGCGCCCTGAACACCCTTTATAAGGGGGTTTCGAGCAGCACCTTAATCAATTGAGTTCCAGGCTTTCTTTCCTCAACGTGCTGCTAACAAGATCATTCCGAAGTGCTGCTGCAACATTTCGACGACCCAGAGCTCTGTTTCCTTCTTCTTAAGTTGTCGGTATAACGTTGTTATAATACTTTCTTTGTAATCAGTTTGTAATTCTTATCGAGCTTATAGTTTTTGCCCACGGAAAGTGATCAAGGATCGTGGGCCTTCGAGTAGGAGTCGCCTTAGGCTCCGAACGAAGTAATTCCTTATTTCTCTGTGCTTGATTATTTTTTATTCCGCTGCTTATTACTCTGTTAGTTTCTCGTATGATTTACGAAGTCGAAAAATGAAATAGCTGCGAGCGCTATTCCCCCCCCCCCCCCCCTCTAGCGCGTCTCGATCCAACATCTTCTACTTGACGGAGAATAAAAAATTGGTGGAACAAACGGGGAAAAGGGTGAAAATCAAGTAATTGAGAAATAGCGACAAAGGCAGATAATATGGAGAAAGATTGAGGGATGAGTTGATTTAAGAGCACGTTGAAATATTGACTTATAGCAACAAAGAAAGGGTGAAGAGGAACCGAAAGTCGAAAATCGCTTGTTCCCAAAAGACAGCGATGCTCCCTGGAGGAGGGAGATGAGGGCGGTCCTCCGGAGTAGGAAGGATTAAATAGGAAGGGAGCCCATAATCTAAGGTCATTGCATAAACTTCTGACTCACTAACGCTGGAAGAGCAATGAACGAACCACTCAGAGGAGGAAGAAGAAGACGTCATTGTGGACAAAAGATCAGGGGAGGAAGGAGGACCTTAAATGGAATAGAGAAGGAACAAATGCATCAAAGGAAGAAGATGACGGTGAACCCCTTTGGTTTGTCTCTAAAACCCTTGATGCTATTACCGAGAAGGGTAAATAGTAGAACAAGAAAAGGATAAACTAACAGCAAGCCATTAGGTATCGAAGTAAAATATTGGGTATGCAAGAAGGGGTATACTTGTCTGGATAACCGCAATGACAACATTCCTTGGGTACAAGTCTGAATAGGAGAAGTTGCAGGATCCCGAGGGGTACGACGATCAATCTTTAGATATTCCTTTGTTTTATGATTTGATCTGAACAAGCTCCAGTCATTATTTTAAGATTATCAAGAACATATAAAGCAAAATGAATAAGTATCATGGGCAAGACAGGCCGGGTTAATAAGCTCGCCCGATCACTATGAGCCGATAGAGGAATCAAAGATTAATCAAGCACATATAATGTAAAATGAATAAGTATCGTGGGCAAGATAGGTCAGGCTAATAAGCTCGCCCTGTCACTAGGAGTCGATCGAGGAGTAAAAGATTAATCAAGCACATATAATGTAAAATGAATAAGTATCATGGGCAAGACAGATCGGGCTAATAAGCTCGCCCTGTTACTAGGAGCCGATCGAGGAGTAAAAGGTTTGAGGCCGGATTTTTATAAGTCAGAGCGACAATTTATATAAGAGGAAAGAACACCTATAAATAAGGCCAGTGAGTTGTATTGAACTAAATGAATAATGACATATGGTTGGTAAAACAGCGTAACGGAAAGGAAAGATATATGTATAAATTAAATGGTATGGCCAGAAGAGGAAGTTAAGAACAAGATCGATCGATCAGTAGGGACCGAATGGAAACCTAAGCCACACACACCTAAACATAATCAGTCAATTAGTCAACCTGTACAAAGGCAACTCATCAGCAAAGAAATACTTAGAAGGCACAAGTAATATCAGGGGGGAATTCATACAAAAACATCCTAAAAAAGAGTTCAAAAGAAGAGGGAAGTTATAATCTTGCCCCAATTACAATAATTGGGGGAAGAAGTTGGGAGGGTGATTCTTTACTATCATCCTCGTGTCAGGAAAGCTGGGGGGAGGATCTGCAACCAATAACTTCAACTCCTTCAGTTGCTTTACCCCTTCCTTTGTTACGAACTTGATGAAATTTATGAAAAAGTTCGAGACAGAAACAACAAAATCAGGAGATTTGAGGTAAGCCTTTTTGCGCTCTTCGAAGCGGGTGTCTTCGTTAGGCTTATAATCTGCTAGTTCTTCTGGGGCAGCCTTTAGAGCAATCTCTTTGAGGTTCAATGCAGATAACTGATTAGTTAATTCAGTGGCATGTGTATCCTTCAATGACTGCAACTGGGAAGATAGTCGAGCAACTTCAGACATTTGTTCTTCTAACTTGGATGATAGCTCAACACCACGAGTATTGACTGATTGTAGTTGAGACTGGAGACTTTTTGTGTCAGCTTTGTATGGCTGGGATTGCTCAGTCTCCGTCTTGAGTAGTTGGATAGTCTCTTCCAATTGGGCAGATAAACCCTTTAGTTTCTCGTCCACCTGGTCAGGAGATAGCTCGGAGACACGTTTCTTCAGCGTTGCATTTTCTTGGATTAAGGTATGCAGCAAATGGGTTATACTCATGTTGTATATCCAGCACTGTAAAACAAGGGGCATTAAAAGGATACATAAGAAAATAGGATTATAAAGGAAAATAAAGGTACATTAATCTCCTCCAGAGAGAATTTATCAGTCATTTTGGAGTAATCGATGCCTTCAAATACTCAGCGTACCTCCTCCCCAGCTGTGGTAAAATACCCTCCCAAGAGTATGGGTAGGGTAGTGGTAAGGGAAGAAGTGGAAGACAAAGAAGTCTGAAGTGAAGGGGGGCAGTAAATAATGTATGGTAAGTTGTGAGTGGGTAAAGTCATCTATTCAGGAAAGTTCATAAAAAAAAGGAGGTGAAGAACTACCACTGGGAATAGTTGGGGTGGCAGACGAAGCAGGAACAAGAGAAGGATAAAGAGTTGAGAGAGGGAGATCAAGAGAAGGAGGGGCAATATTCGAGGGAGGAAGGTCTTCAGAATGAGAAATGGATTTCTGTTTCGGGGGCAGAGCGAGGGTCAGCTTATGTTTTTTCTTGGTGGGGGCTACTTCGGGGGATTGCTCCGAAGTTGGCAAAGAAGTAGGCTCATTGATAAGAGGAGGATTAGTAGAGGCTCCTTCTAGAGCTACATTTTGAGAGCCAGAAGCACCCTCTATGTCAGCAGGAACTGTTGACGAGGAGGGCTGATCCAATGCGGCAAGAAGTTCTTGCTCCTTGGCTATAACTAATTCCTCCGTTAGGCACAACTGATCATCGATCGTGGCTTCATATAGAGCATCCACTACACAAAATAAAAAATATCTTAGTTAGTAAAAAAAGATTGGGACAGATGAATAAAGACTTACCAAGAGAGTCATGAAGCTTTATCTTGACAAGACTCAGCCCGAAGAGATAGAAGAGGTCATCACGAATCCATTTGTGAATGAATAAGTGAAAACCTGATAGCTTCTTGGAGTAGGTAGCAAAGGAAGGGTGTCTATGTAATTCTTTTACTTCAGGAAGAGCGGGTAAAGAAGATTTCCAGGAAGAAGACCAAGGGATAGGCTCTGGAAGTTCCACGAAGAAGAAGCGACCGGGATTTCCATCCTTTAATGGAAGAAGGCATCTCCTCAAAAAAGGTCATCTTAGGTCTCGATTGAAATAGAAAGACACCGAGGTCTGATTTCTTTGGGTAGGAAAACATGAAGAAATTTTAGGGGATTTGAGGGATGTCGTGAATACGGAAAAGCATGTATAGACCACAAAGATAGCAAAAAGAATTGGGGGTGAATTGTTGTAGGGGAATGTCTAAATACTGGCTAATTTTTACCAAAAAAGGGAGAATAGGAAAACGCAAGTCCGCCACTAATTGGTCTTTGAAAAAGGTGATATGATTCTTAGGGGGAAGGTGAGGGTGAGCATCAGAGTCAGGAATGGTAATGCGATAAGTCTTGGGGATATCATATAAAAAACGAAGAGCAGACCTATCAGATTTGCGAAAAACAGAGCGGATTTGGACATACCAAGCCGAGAAGGACTCTTCAGTCATAGAACAATACAAGAATACAAGAAAAACAACTTACTGAGGTTTGGAGAAGAGGGAACAACACGGAGAAACAGGAAAGGAAAGGAGGTCAGCGGAGAATTTGAAAAATCCAGAGAGTAATATCGGCAAAGAGCATAAGAAAGAAGACGAAGAGGTAAAGGGTTTAGGGTTCTTTGAAAATATTAAGTAAGGAGAACCGTTGGATGTAAAGAGCACCCAGGAGGGGAATTGTAGATCTCGCAAGGAAAAGATGCGACAAGGCGTTATCACAAGAGCGTGTGGCTTATTACATCAAGAAAGAGAAATTAGCAAACAGTAATATCGGCAAAGAGCGTAAGAAAGAAGACGAAGAGGTAAAGGGTTTAGGGTTCTTTGAAAATATTAAGTAATGAGCACCGTTGGATGTAAAGAGCACCCAGGAGGGGAACCGTAGATCTCGCAAGGAAAAGATGCGACAAGGCGTTATCACAAGAGTGTGTGGCTTATTACATCAGGCAAGAAAAATTAGCAAACACGTGTCAAGAAGCCATAAGAAAGCATTTATAATAGACACAACAGGGCAAATCATGCTCATGTCAGCGCCGCCATATCACACACTACTAATGTTCTCTTACTGTTGAAGGACCAATCGGCAAATAGAAGATGTTGAAAAGGTGTCTGGTTTCCTAGTTGTAATAAATAGAAGGGATCAATATTAAATTATAATGTGAGAAAGAGTTAGGATATCTGAATAGTTCATAAGCTCGCCCAGTCTCATAGACCGGATGGACCCCAAAGGTTTATTTAAACGCATACAAGTGATCACCCATTTTTTCATTCTAGGTGTGACCAAACACATTACATTACATGTCTTTCTCAAACATCAAACCCTAACACTATTACCAGTAATTTTACAAACATAGTTCTAGGGTTGCCATAAGTATATCAACCCCATTCGAACTATTCCTGATCAAGTAGGGGGAAGGGAATATTTTGCCTGGTACTGTGGTAGAGAGAGAGATCTGTCATCCAATGCAATCTCACTTCTGATTATAGACGTTAGATTATGCTTCCGCGCCTAAATGGGAGCAGGAAGTAGAATGGCAGCTTGGGTAAGGAGGAGAAGTTGGCCCTATCCTCTGGCATTTTTGAGGTTCTCCCTCACAAATAAGTGACTAAAAGGTCCTCTCCGACCTGATCTAAGCCAACTCGGCTTGTAGAAGATCCACCTTCGCTTTCTATCGATCCAGAGCTTGTTGTTGTCGGGATATTAGTAAACCATCCACATGAGCCTTTTTGTTCAGAGCAGCTACCTCTGAGGTATGCTGGAATCTTAGATTATCCAGCTCCTCAGTCTTTTGCTGCAACTCTGAATAAGCTTTATTCCTCAGAGCCACTTCCGACTAAACCTGTGATTGAGCTTAGAGCAGCTGCACCTCTAGTTCCTGTTGAGGGGAATAATGTGAATCTAGTGCTTGCACGGCCTCCCTTAAAAATTTCTCCTTCTTTCGCAACACTTGATCTCAGAGGGAAGGGTCTGAGGCCATGAGTCTCAATAAGTCTGTAGAGTAAAATGGAGCAAAGAGGAATAAGGATCGGTGTGGAAGGAAGCAGGAGCACAACTCTATTTAACTTATCAAAAGGAATCACAAGATCACTGTAGGAGAAGTCACGGGATCACTGTAAAAAATATCACAAGATCATTGTAAAAGTTATCACAGAGTGGCCACAGAAGGTATCAAGAGGTCAGAAATAGACTTAGGTCTAGTCAGTCAGCTACACCTCCTTCGACTAGACTTGAAGGGAAGGCTAGTGATATGGGTTATGATAAGTGGACCCTTTGCAAGATAAGGCAAGGGGATAGCAAGGACAAGGAAGGTTGAAAAGGGCGAGATGAGGGGCTGCCTGGAAAAGGTTTGACCAGGTAAGGGGGTCGCTACACGTATGGCAGACAGAGATCCATTGAACGTAATAGACCGACCGAGCATATAAGTTCAGCGGGCAAAGGCTAGCCGAGGGTAAGAGATTGATCGAGCGTGAAAGTACTTATCCTTAAGCTGTCCTGAATGTTTATGTATGCCCGACTGATTAATCTTCGTCGATAAGGCATGTTCGGTCAGGCTCCGTAGACCAGCCGAACACAAAGGCATGTAGTCTCGTATGACCCTTAGTATACAGCCGACCGAGGGAAGGTCTACCAGACGATAACGTTTATATACTCCCGATTGATTAATCTTGGCCGATAAGGTATGACCGACCGAGTTCAATAGACCAGCTGAGCATGGAAAGTAGGTTGAGCATAAAGGTCTTCAACCTTGCATGGTCCCTAGAATATTTATAACAGTAGGATCTTGGTCGGGTATAAACAACCGATCGAGTATAGAATATCGGTCGAGACTAATACAACATAAGATATTTCTCATATATACAAAATGGGCTTATGTGACTAACCAAATGTATGTAACAGGTGAACCATAAGAATATGTAATCATATGGTAGCTTAATTAATTTGGCGGCAAAAAGTTTCTAGAAGCCTCCACAGGTATGCTAAACGACAAAGAAGGTACATCTGGAGTAAGAAAATGATTCCTTAAACTATTATTACAGTTTTGACTTACGTCATCTCTTAACAAACTTTAACAAACCCGCGTTCACCTCATGACTGTGGAGGTTAGATGAGGTGGAATAAAAAGGGGAATCCTCTCCACTAGCCAGGTACACAAACATACACATTGCATCAGAAGAAAATCCTAATTTTCATCTTTTCCACACTGCTTCTTTTTCTTCTCACCGGAGACTAACTTGAGCATTGGAGGGCCTAGCCAGAGATTCCCACCCTGATCTTAGGTCACTAACGCTTTGTCGATTGGTCTCATTGTGTGTAGGAAGAGGAGATCATCAGATTGCCGAGCCTTGGTCGATCCACGGAGTCACCTCGCCGGAGTTCCTTTTTGCGAGGTATTATTCATAGATCCGCTTTAGTTTTCTCGGATTTATTATTGTGCATTTAGGCTCTTGTGAGGTCCGCTGTGGTTTTCTCGGATCCTCTCCTGGTCGTCGGCATCAGAGTCATTATTCGTCACTGCCCATCGTCGCCCAGCGCTTTATCTCGCAAGCTCTCAGACAGGATCAGTAGCAATCCAAATTCTGGTATTGGGAGGTTTTGACTTGTTGCTTGCATCCATCTTCATGTGTTGCTCCTGTCGATCCTTGCCTTAGCCCGAGCCTTACTTTCGATTAGTTGGAAGTTGGACGAGCAGTGCCTTACACAGAGTCTTCTTGCTGCCACACTTGAGGTAATCAACTAACCCTAGCTCGATGTGAGGGTTTGATTTATATCTACTACTGATTTGTGGTGTTTGTGTTAGAGATCAGCAGCTCAACTGTGGGGCCAAGCATCACTATTTGAGGATGATCCACAGCTTCGGCCACAAATTCCAACAACAAGATCTTTGGTTGTGAGTTGACAGAAGGATACTTAGATTTAGGTAAGTTGTGGTTTGCTTCATACATAAATTTAAATCCAGATTAGTTGGTGACATGGTTGGAATTGCTAATCTATGTTGAATAAGGTTTTATTGGTGGTTGGTTACTAATCATGTGATAAATTATATATGTTGGATTTATGTTGTTTAGTAGATGATACAATGGAAAGATGAAAGTATTCATGGATGAGAGTAATCAAAGTTAATTATTAATAAAGGATAATTAACGATCGTTTGATTAGGGTTTTCCCTATTAGTTTGGATCTTTGGATTTAGCTAGTTGTTGCAGACATACTTAGCTAAATTACATCATACGATTTGCAAGACTTTAATTTGTGACAAACGTGTCGACATGGGATTGTTTAGCATGTTCAACGGATAAAGGCAGGTACCTTTTGACTTATTTTTTTTGATAATGTCATTTTGATATGCATAGTAGGTTATAGCTAGTAGCAATGATCATGTTTATATTTGCCTTGGTATGTCACTACTAGATACCTGTAGCTTATCTTTATTGTGGTCTGATATGCATTCATGTTTATATACTCTTTATTATTTCCATGTGTGTTTTGTTTCCTAGAGGTAGTGACATACTATGTTTTACTTTGTATAGGACTAGCTTTCTAGATTTTTTATTATCTGAAATGTGTATCTAGCTTTGTGATACCTAGATCATAGTTATAGGATTCCTTTTCCTTTTTTTGGTACATGTTATTTAGAAATGGTTATGATAAGGATTTACATGCTTAGTGTCATGCACCATCTTGCATGATTACATGTTGTGCAATTGTCGGCTCTATTATTGTTGAGCACATCGCTAGTTACATGATCTACACACACAACCATTCATGGGTTAGTGGCACATCAGTCAGGGTGTGTGCAGTTGCTATGTCAGGCTCCGTTGGTCCACTCATGGGTAGTGTGACGTAGCGTGGTAGCGGGCAGGGATCCCTCCTCTTGACTATGATACAGGGAGATGAGAGCATTGCGCTCCCCCACTCTGTTTGGGGTAGGAGGATAGGTGTACTCCGACATCATCCTGTCCACTTGATCACTCAGGAGCAGTGATGGTAGAGTGCACAGTTGTCATAGTCCTACCCACTCGGTCTCTCCATCGCATGTGAGATGGTTGACTGACAGCAAGGGTGACACATGTCATTTGTGCATCATATACATTAGATTACATTTATTGTTTGTGTTTGTTGCACTTTGTTTGCTACATTTTGGTGGTTATATATGCTTGACATGCACATAGGAGACATGAGGTGTTTGGTCTGACAATCGTATGTTCAGATAGGAGGTCCTGGTGAGTATAGCTTCTTTTGTTGTCCTTCAGTTCGTATTTCCTTTTATTGAACAAGAGATTGTATTCCATGATTATTACTAGTAGTTATCTTTTACTATGTATGTCAGCTTGATACCCGCTGAGTTGTTGAACTCACCCCGTTGCATTATTCCTATTATAGGTAGATGATTAAGCAGTTGCTTGGAGGTATCCTGTCTGCCGATCCCACGTCACAACAGAAGACGGTTTTAATTCGCTTTTGTTTTCTTTCATGCATTCTTTGATGTTTTAGCATTATATTGGTGTTTAACCATGTGGTTGTTTTGATTGTTTTTGGTCTTGTATTTTGTGTTTAAGTCGTGCCAGCACGCATTGTGTTGCTTTGGTTTGTATGGGCTTTCCGTTTATTTTTCCATTGTGTTTTTAGTATAGCCGAGTGGGTTGTTAAATATATAACTGTGTGGTTGTATTTTTAGTGTAGTCGTGTAGGTTGTTTAATTTATATAACTGTGTGGTTGTGTATATTCCAGCCGTGTGAGCTGAGGTATTTTGTGTGTTGATGTATTCATGCTTCAGATTGTCACCGGTACAGGAGAGATGTTACCGAATTTTTGTTTGGCAGGGACTCCTCTGGGGTGTGATATTGCTTATATCAGTCGACTAATTTTTTGGATCAGTTGGATCAATTTCGATCTATGTCGAAACGTCGAAATTTTGAGCAAATTAGTCGATTGAATCAATCGGGTTCATTGTTTTTCAAAGTCGATTTTAGGTAAAATTGATTAATAGATCAAACAACCTCAGATTGATATGAAACTAGTCCCTATATGTTCGGCTATCTCTCTTGATTCTAGTCATACCCTCAAACTTCAATTTGACATTTCGTACATCAACCGATTTTGTCAAAATTGGATGATGAACCAAATGACCTCGGATTGATATGAAACTAGTTCCTATGTATTCGTCTACCTCTCCTGATTATATCCATGCCTTTAAATGTCAATTTGACTCAATAGATTGAGAGCAATGATTTTTTGAATATGAATATATTTGAAAAATTCAATCTGTGTTAAAAAAATCCTGTTGATGGACCAAACTACCTCAGATTGGCATAAAACTAGATCCTATGTGTTTGGCTAGTTTTTCTAATTATAATCATATCCTCAAACATCAATTTGATCCAATATATTGAGAGTAATGATTTTTTAAAACATTAAATAAATTATTCAAATATTTTTACGTTTAAAAAATCATCGCTTTCAATATATTTAGTCAAATTGACATTTGAGAGTATGGATATATATAATCAGAAGAGGTAGTTAAACACATAAGAACTGATTTCATGTCAATTCGAAGTCATTTGGTCCATCAACTGATTTTGGCAAAAATCGGCTGATGGATTAAATGACTTTGGATTGATATGAAACCAGTTCCTATATATTCGTCTACCTCTCCTAATTATATTCATACCCTCAAATATCAATTTGACTCAATATATTGAGAGCAATAATTTTTTGAACATGAATTAAAATTTTCAAATATATTTATTTTTAAAAAATCATTACTCTCAATATATTGGGTTAAATTAACATTTGAGGGTATGGATATAATCAAGAGAGGTAAATGAATATATAGGAACTAGTTTCATGTCAATCTGAGATCATTTGATCCATCAGTCAATTTTGCTCAAAACTGGCTGATGGTTCAAACAACCTCGGATTGACATGAAACTAGTTCCTATGTATTCATCTACCTCTCCTGATTATATTCATGCCTTCAAATCTAAATTTAATCCAATATATTGAGAATAATAATTTTTTGGACATGAAAGATTTAAAAAACTTCAATTCATGTTTAAAAAATCTGGCTAATGGACAAATGACCTCGAATTGACATAAAATTGTTGGATCGGAAAGATACTAGAAGGGGGTGAGTAGTTCATCGCATTTTTAGAAGGTCGAAAGTACGGAGCGGAATAAAGGAAACAAAAACAATGCTAACAAGGCTAAGTTTTATTTAGTTCAGAGCTTGTGACAACTCTTACTCTAAGGCTTGCAATCGTTGATCATTTTCGTTAGGCAATCACTATCAATTCAAATATTTGAATTACAAAGTTTTAGTACACAAATTGTAAACTAAAAAGTTACCGATAAGAAGAAAAAATGAATCAAGTTCCTTAATCGTCAAACGTTGGAGCTTTCTCGGAGCAGCGCGCAAGAATGAAAGTTGTAGCAGATGATTGTCTGAAGTTGTTGGTAGAAGGCCTTTATAGGTCCATTCTGGGAGCCTAGAACCACTTCGGATGCTTGGACCTTTGTTGATGTGGTGATCTCTCGTCGAAACTTGATCCGTCAAGTTTATCCACCTCCGGGTGCCTGGAACCCCTCTTGGGCCTCGACCATTGACATGAGCTCGACTAGTCATCACGCTCTAACTCAACTTCTGGATGAAATTTTGGGTCCAAGCACTTGGACCAATCCCGAGCACCCGGACCGCCTGGGTGCATGGCCAAGTTGCCAGGGCGAAGCTAGTCTGAGCGCCCAGACCAGCTCCAGGCACTATGAGTCCGGGCACCCAGATCCCTTTTGGGCGCTCAGACTCCTCTTTTTTTCAGCAGCTTCTTCCCTGCAAAAAAAGGTTAGTCTAGGCAACAAAAGTAAATTTATCCTGGGAAACAAAGTTAGCACAATATAACCGGATAGTAGTAGTAAATAGATCCTATCTCATTGAGACCAGGATCTAGTCAAGGTCTTAGCTTAGGTTTCTCAAACGGACCTAAGCTTGAACGACGTCTACTGTTCCCTCAACCGAGAACACGTCCTCACCTGATATCTCCTACAATTGCTTACCTCTGCTTACTAACTGCAGTCTCTTGACTTACCTTTGATCCACTAGGTCTTCCCGCTAATTGACAGGTCCCGACGACCTAACAGAGCTTCGGTCGGTTGTCAGGTTCATAACCCAATCTGACTTCTTGTTGAATATCGAGTCCCGTAGACATATCTAGACTTCGTACCAGCTATTGGGTCTCGCGGACCTAGCTAGATTTTAGCCTGATGTCAAGTCCCTTAGACCCATCAAGTCCTATACACTTGCTAAAGCAATTAGACCATAAACACTCTAACTTTAATACACTTGTCATTTATCAAAACCTGAATTAGATCATTAGTATAAATTACACCAACAATCTCTCTCTTTTTGATGCAATGACAACTTGGGTTAAAGTTAGAAAAGAATAATATTGAAAGACAATATTAAAAATACAAATAAATGATCTAAGTTAGTTTTGAATTTGATTTACATGATCAAATTTGTTTATTCTTTTTCTATATTAACCCTTACTTTCCTCCTTTAGCATTCATAAAAAAATACTAGGATAAAAGAAAGATAGGCATAAAATGTGATCAAGTAATGCCAAATAGGCATGCAAAATATAATTGAAAGTAAACCCTTCGTATATCTCAGACTTAGGAAGAGGGGTAAACAAAAGTTTAATTTAGCAAAAATAAGTTTGCAAATATTTTTAAAAGCATTTGATAAGTAAAATTTTGGCAAAATTATTTTTCAAGTAAGACTTTGTAAAAAAAACTTTTAAGAAAATTTCTTCAGAATTTCTAAGTAAACTTTTTCAAAAGTTTATAAATAAACTTTTAAAAAATTTTCTAAGTAAATATTTGCAAAGAAAAAGTTTCTAATAAAGATTTTCAAAGTAAGAAATATTTTTAAAATAATTGAATTATTTTTTTCCTAAGTTAAGATTTTCAAAGCAATTTTAAAGAAAGCTTTTCAAATTAATTTGTTAAAGAAACAATATTTTTATAAGAAAGATTTTCAAAGTAATTTGTTAAAGAAAAAATATTTTTCTAAGAAAAATTTTCAAAGTAATTTTAAAGAAAACTTTTCAAAGTAAAAATTTTTTAAACCATTTTTAATTTCTCCAAGCAAATCCTCACCTAAATCTGATATCTTTATTGAACACAATATACACATAATAGCTGAAGTGAAAGATAAGAAATATCAAGCATAATGTGATAAGTGAAATAAAACATCTAGTAACTAAAGTGAGAATCAAATAACATCAAGTCAAGAAAATATAGAAGAAAATGAACTACTGAGAAGATGAGGAAGTGTCACGCCCCGAGGGAGTCTCTGCCCGAAGAAATTTCGACAGTATCTCCCCTGTACCGATGACAATCTGAAATGTTACTACAAAGCCCTCAGGGCCACACAAACCTCAGCCAACACGGCCGGAACAATAACAATAAAAGTAATTAACAATCCACACAGTTTATATTAACTCAGCCTCTGGCTGACACAACCACTCAGTTTATTTAAATAAAACCCACTCCACTAATATGATAGAAACTTAAACCCATAACAAAAATCCAACGCAACGGAAAACAAAGGCAATAGATCAAAACTCGATAAAAATCCATGAGTACAGTTATACATCACAAATATATATAAATATAAAAAGAAAACCACAAGTCCAAAGGTATAAAATCGTCGTGACTTAGGGTGGGGACTAGCGACTGGAACCTCCTGACAGCTTTAACCTGAAATGGTAATAATCAACAGGGTAAGTCCAATACTCAGTGGATGCCAAGCTGACATGCATAGTAAGAAATAACCAATAGTAACAATTATCCGTACAGTCTCGTGGAATAATAATGGAAAATGTAAAACTGAAGGAAATGGGAGAAGCTGTACTCACCAGGACCTTCTATCAGAATAATAAGGTCGTCAGACCGAAAATTTCATATCTCCTGTATGCATGTCAATCATATGCATCCACCAAATATGCAGCAAATAAAGTGCAGCAAATACAAGCAATAAATGTAATCCATGCATATGATACAAATGGCATGGACACCCCTGACGCCAGTCAGCCATCTCACACACGATGGTGAGACCGAGTAGGTAGGGCTATGACAACTGTGCACTCTGCCATCAATTCTCTTAATGAGTGACCGAGTGGACAGAATGCTGTCGGAGTACGCCTATACTCCAACCCCAAATCATAACTGGGGGAGCTCAATGCTCTCATCTCCCTGAGACAAGTCCAGAGGAGGGACCCTTGTCATGCTACCACGCCGCGTCACGCTACCCATGAGTGGACTAGCAGAGCACTGACATAGCAAACTGCCACACACCCTGTCTGATATACCACTAACCCATGAGTGGTTGTGTGTGCAGATCCATGTAACTGATAATGAGCTCAACAATAATAGAGCTATCAATCACTCAGCATACAATTATGCAAGATGATGCATGACACTAAGCATGAAAATCCTGACCATATCTACCTCCATAAAACATGTACAAAAAATAAATGGCTTAAATAAGAAGATTTAGGTATACATAACAAATATGGTAAATGTCTAGTCCGGTATATCATAACGCATGGTATGTCACTACCTCTATGAGTATAAATATTAAGAGGGTAATGGATGCAAAATAGGTAATAAATAAGCATGTTGAAGGAATCAAGCAATGACATACTGATGCAGATATAACATAATTATTACTAATTAAAATTCACTATGCATATCAAATGATAATATCTAAAAGATAAGTCAATGTACCCGCCTCAAAACTAGCACGTGCCAAAAGAAACCCCACGTAAAGTAGCTCATAGCAAATCAGAGTCCTATAACAACACATTTAATTTAGCTACTCCCACATATATATAACAAATCAGCTAAACTAAATTCTTATTTACCAAGAACCCAAATTCTTTCATTATATCTCGGTTAGCTACATAATCGAGTCTAACTCGAAGCTTAGATTAAATCCATTACTTAATCCCTAACTAAAAATAACTCACAAGTTAATTAGGGTTAGCTCCATTAACCCTAACTCTTCCACTATTAAATTTGATCAAAATCTATACATAATCAACCTAAACTTAAATAAATTCGAGTATAATTCATTCTTAACCTTTCCTAGATTCAAACCCGTGTACGCTACAGCAAATGAAACAATTCCTCTATTTCTTACCTCAACACCAAAGTCACCCCTGTTGATCCACGGCCAGGCAGGACAACAACCGAAAATTACTTGCTGGAGGTACCCATTGCTGGAGATCCATTGCCAAAGCCCCTAAGTAGCTACTGCTAGAACAACTACTCCTAGTTAGCACAACTAAGATCAAGATCTAATCTCTACAAACCTATAACCCAAAATCGTAAAACCTTACCCAATTCAGATCCGAATTTCCCCTTGGATGAATCCAAAAGCTTCTGTGATGGTTACTAGGGTAGAGGGTGACGATCAGCTGGCACTGGGTGGTACTAAGCGATCGAGCATTGGCGATGCTGGGTGATCAGGCACCTGAGATGCTGGTGGTCTATGATCAGGCAACAAGACAACGACGTCTGGAAATCTAGGGCACAGGTGAAGAGGAAACGGGTCGGTGCGGCAAGATGCGTGAAATAGAATCTAGGGCTCGACTCCCCTGTGCAGAGGGGCGACTCAGAGAAGGGAAGATGAGAACTTGGTTGACGGTGGATTGCACATCGTCGGCGCGATGTGGTTGTTCGCGGTGGAGACATAGAGAACATAGGAAAGAAGAAGAGGAGTTGGTGTCGAGTGAGACGAGTGAGGGAGATCTTCGGCCGAAGGTTTTGTACGCATGGGAGGAGGGAAACCGACGCGAGGGAGGGTTCTTCTTGCTCCAATGAGTCGCCCTTTTTGGATTCCTCTTGATTCGGTACAGTGGAGGGTTCTTCATGGAGCTTAGCCAACTTGCTCCAAAGCTCTTTGGCATCTTCATATTGTCCAATTTTGCATAGAATTGTGCTAGGCAATAAATTAACCAATAGTTTGGTTACCTCGTCATTTGCTTTGCACCTTTGGACTTGCTCCGGGCTCCATTTGCTCCTCTTGAGAACTTTGCCCTTTGAATTTCTTGGAGCCTCGAAGCCTTCCATTAGAGCAAACCATTGCTCTATCTCCACCATCAAGAAATTTTCGATCCTTGATCTCCAAAGATCGAAGCTTGTCATTGTGAATGGTGGAGGCACCCGTATATCAAATCCAAGTCCATCTTGGAATTGCATCTTGAAGTTGAGCATCTTGAATTCTTTGACTTTGATGAATTTGCTCCAACTTCTTCACCCTCTAGCCTTGCTTGTTTTGTTTGCCCCTTCCGGCGATGATTCCGGTGAAGAGCGACCTCGCTCTGATACCACTTGTTGGGACCAAAATGTAGCTAGAGGGGGGGGTGAATAGCTCGTCGCGTGCTCGTGGTCGGCGTTTCTTGTTTCTTCAAAGATGTGCAACGGAAATATACAAGAAACAACACACACAACGCTAACAAGTAGATTTACTTGGTATCCACCTCCAAAGGATGTGACTAGTCCAAGGATCCACACACTCACACACACATCCACTAAGAAAACCCTCCTTTATGGTAACTACCAAGGGTGGAGAAGCCCTACAAGTTCACACTACAAGAAGAAAAGGAAAGGGAAACAAAATACAACACAAGCTTACAAGAAAACCCTAACCCTAGCTTTTTCTTCAGCTGTAGATCCACCTCTTGACTTGGAAAACCTCTAAGAACCTTCAAGAACTGGCGATCTGAACTTTTTAGAGAAGTTGTGGGAACACAGTGAAGATCTGAGATGAATCGGTGAAGCGCTACTGAAGGAAACGCTTGCCTGCAGCTAAATACGACGCCAACGGTCGGATCCCGATCGATTAGATTGCTCCCAATCAATCGGGGAGGCTTTGGATTGATCGGCTGATCGATCCAGAGCGCCTCTGTGCTCTCAGGAATTGCTTGGATCTATCAGCTGATCGATCCAAGGCTTATCGTGCAAAATCGCACTTCTCAATCGATCCACTGATCGATTGGGGGCTCTGGATCGATCGGTTGATCGATCCAGCGCTATTCTGTGTGATCACGCACTCATCCCAATCGATCCACTGATCGATTGGGAGGAGGCTTGTCACGAAGACTTGCCCGATCGATTGGGCATGAGCCAATCGATCGGCTGATCGATCCAGCTCATGATTTCTCCTAAAATAAAGTCTCAAGCCTCCTAAACCAACATCTGGTCAACCATGACCTATTGGTTCATTTTGCCTAGCATCCGATCACCCTTGACCTGCTAGAACACCCTCGCCAAGTGTCTGGTCAATCCCTTTAACCCACTTGGATTTTTCTCCTCGTGCCAAGTATTCGGTCAATCCCTTTGACCTACTTGGACTTTCACCAGATGTCTGGTTAGCCTTGACCCATCTGGATTTTCTTGTACCTGGCTTCACTCACCAGGACTTCCCTTCTGCCTGGTTTCACTCACCAGGACTTCCTTTCTGCCTGGCTTCACTCACTAGGACTTCTCATCTGCCTGGCTTCACTCACCAGGACTTTCCTCTGCCTAACTTCCCAGTTAGGACTTTCCATTTGCCTGGCTTCACTCACCAGGACTTTCCTTCTGCCTGGCTTCACTCACCAGGACTTCCCTTCTGCCTAACTTCACTCACTAGGACTTCTCATCTGCCTGGCTTCACTCACCAGGACTTTCCTCTGCCTAACTTTCCAGTTAGGACTTTCCATTTGCTTGGCTTCACTCACTAGAACTTTCACCTAGCTTCACTCACTAGGATTTTCAGTCAAGTATCCAGTCAACCTTGACCTACTTGACTCTCCTTCACAAACTCCCCACATGAACAATTGCACCTGCAATCTTCATGTGTTGTCTACATGTATTGTCAAACATTGAAACCCAAAACCTATTAACCCGAGTTTGACTCAATTCAAGCTCAGTCAACCCGATCAACCTTGACCTAGGGAATATTGCACCAACAAGTTGTAGGAAGGAGAAGAAGCACATTAGATGTTTCACGTGTGGTGAGTGGGGGCACTACCACACAAAGTGCCCAAGGAGAGGAGAGCTCAAGAAATTGGCGCACTTAAAGAAGTGGGAGAAGAAGAGAGCTCCAAGGGGTAAGGGAGGTAAACCCTAATTTGAATTCAAGTTCAAATTTAAATTCTTCCATGCATGCTAGAAATAATTTCCATTATTTACTTAAGCATAATCATGGATTTAAATATAATGATAGAAATAGGGTTAATGTAGGAGATAATCTTAGGATACCTATTCATGCTAAATCTAGTAAGAGTATACTTAATAAGACCCAAACCACTTTACCAAAGCGAAGGAAAGTAGGTGAAAACCTAAGCATTAATCCCAAGAAAGGGAGACACATGCCTAGGAAGGTGGGTAGGTTTAGGGATGTCGAAGGTGGACATGTTGACTCTAGGGTTAGAACCCTAGAGTTGAAAAATCAAGCCTTGAAGGTAAAACTTGAGGAAATGGAGAAAGTCCTAGAGAGGTTCATTATTGGATCTAAAGGACTTGACATGTATATGGGTGGTCAAAGACCCAAAAATATCAAGTTTGGTCCCTCCAAGACCAAATGGAGGTCAAGTGATAAAGTGACCAAGGACAAAGGAGAGTCATCCAAGGCCAATAAGAAGGAATATGCTAGGGTGGCATATAATTATGGCAAGGATGAGGTGTCCAAGGTGAAAGACAAGAAGAAACTAACCAAAGACTGTAGGTGGAGCGGAGGCCGGCAAGAGGGGGGTGAATTGCTTCTAAAAAAATTAAAACGATACCCTCCTCGGATCTTTCAACTCAAAAGTAAAGCAACTATAATAAAATTAGTAGCAGAAATAAAAGGAGACAGAAATTAACCTGGTTACAACCAAGAGGGTTGTTAATCCAGGGCAGTAAGAAAAGCACAGTAAGAAAACTCCTTTGCTGAAGGCGGAGAAGCCTTTTACACACTTAAAATGCTCACTAGTTGCTAGAAAGGACTACAGAATTGATTGCTTGAGTTCTGGTTTCTTTCCTAGCTCCAGGGGCCTTTATATAGCTCCTGGAAAGTCTATCCTGAGGGTTGAAGGCGCCTCTATAAGCCTTGAAGGCGCCTCCATGACTTTTGACCGGATATAACTCTATCCATGCTCGAACGACTCTGTTGACCAGGCTTGAGGCGCCTTAAACAAACTTGGAGGCGCCTCAAATGTTTGAGGCGCCTCCAAGCTTGATTGAGGCGCCTCGAAGGTTTGAGGCGCCTCAACTACTGCTTGAGGCGCCTTGAGCTATATTTCCAACACATCTTCTCCTTTGCTTTGACTTCAGAAGCTTGACTTGGTTGGGTAATTGTGGCTAACCGAAATAGGGCTCACCCGAACCCAATTTTCGGCCTTCCTCAAGCAGCCTTCCTCCCCGGCTTAACGTCCCTCGAATGCCGCGCACGTTCTTCTCGCCCACCGGTGTACTCTTCCGCAGCTTTCTCGTCCTTCGGATGCACCGAGCCCCTCGGCTCCCTTCCCGTGCTGTCCTTCTCGCTAGTTGCATCTTTCACTCGACTTCCTGCACTCCTAAGCTCCTGCACACTCAGACACAGGGATCAAACACTACACAGGACCTAACCAACTTGGTTGATCACATCAAAACTACCACGAGGTCCAACAAAGACAAGGTGTCTAAGGTTAAGAATGTGAGTTTTGTAGGTCAAGTGTCACCTATGGTACACTATGTGGGTGTAGCCATAGTGGATGAGTCACCAAGGGAGGTGACTAAGGTTAAGATTCCTAAGGTTAGGAAAAGCCTTTGGGACCCATGGTAGATAGGTTATCAAATGTGCCAAGTGATTAAGAGACGAACTTAAGTCTCTAACCTAGTGGGTTGACACAATTAGGATGTGCTTTATGCATGAAAATATGAATTGAGTTCATATTACATGAAAATTAGATTTTGATGTATAGATGTCATATAAACTAATTCTAGAGATGCATTATGATTTAGTATGGGCAAATACATCAAGAGAAAGTCAAAATTAGGACTTTAGGTCAAGGTTCAATTGAACCATTTAGCTAGTTTTGAATTTTATGTCAATATTAAGATTTGTGATAAATATATTTTTATATATATTTTTTCCAAGTAGACATGGATAAAATAGACCTCTCCATAAAATTTGGGATTTTTTGGAGGTCTGTGGAATTTTTGGCACATTTCTGAAAGTGGGTCAAAAAGGTTGATTTTTACCAACATAGAGTACCAGTCGACTGCTAACACTGTTCATGAGCACAGAATGTCTCTGTAAGCTTATTTTGATGATAGCAGTCGACTGAGACTTATAGCAGTCGACTGATACGATCTGAAAATGTTTTTTCAGCATTAGAAAATGATCAAAAGAGTGGTGAACATGTATGTAATCTTATGGAGGATTAATACATGATGTTTATGGTCATTAGAAGTCAAAGAGTACAATAATTGGGATATTGTAAGAGCTCTTTTTTATATATTGTAAAGGGGGAGAAGTTTAGATTTAAGTGGGAAACCTACACACTTTTGCAAGAAATCCTAACTCAAGGGGGAGCTTAGGTGAAGGGGGAGTGATTGCTCATTTATTAGCAAAGGGGGAGAAGTTTACCTTTGCAAGAAATCCTAGCTCAAGGGGGAGCTTAGGTGAAGGGGGAGCCTAGGATTAGGTTCCATGATTTATGCATGTGTAGATTGCATGTTTATTTGCATTATTATTGCTATATTGTTTCCCTAACTTAAATGAGTTGCCAAACATCAAAAAGGAAGAGATTGTTGGAGCAATCTGGATACCCTAGGTTTTAATGTTTGGGTAAAGGTTTAAGTTAGGTTTATTGTTGTATTTGATATGCATTGTGAGTGTGCAGGATATAGGTACAACAAGGAAAGTCCAAGGGTGATCTTGGCAAAGGAGGAAAGTCCAAGGATGAGTCTTGGCGGTGTAAGTCCAAGCATGTAGTCTTGGCAACGTAAGTCCAATTGTGACTTGGCATGGATGAAGTCCTGGAGGTGCGACCTCTTGGCAAAGGAAGACCCGATGACAATGACAAGGCCGATGGAAGCTCCAAAAGGTAAGACGTGAAGGATGGGGAGGCATCCGAGGGACGCAAGGCTGATGAAGGAGGCTAGAAGGCTAGGTCTAGGTTGGTCAGACGAGGATGAGTGCTGAGTGAATGTAGTCGGGGTTAAATCCTAGGATTAGAGGGGGTACTGTAGCGCACTGTAGCAGTACTGTAGTTTTCTGTAGCAGTACTATAGTATTACTGTAGCAGTACTGTAGTAGTACTGTAGCAGTCGACTGGTGTTTTCATCAGTCGACTGGTGTGGTCGACTGGGTGCGAACATAATGCTTCTGTTCATTCAGTTAGTGTGGATCAATAGACTGATGGAAGTATCAGTCAACTGGTATATAGTCATTGGGTTGTAACAGTCGAATCTCCACAGAGAGCAATCGACTGATGGTTTTGGCAATCGACTGGTAGGCGGGGTTTTCCAACTCGTGGCCTATATAACCAAGCATTGGAAGCTTGGTTGAAGTCGACGAAATTAGTGGTGGTTAACCCTAATTAGTAGTCAACAAGTGCTCAAAGGTTTTCTTGTGTCCAAGTGTGCTTGGTTGAAGTGGTGATGAGGTTTTTCCACCCACAAGGAGGTTTGAGATAGCCAGAGTTTGCCGAGGACTAATCCACCAACGGATCAGGATCGTCCACCTTACGGGCAGCCGTGGAGTAGGAGCCCTAATCTCAGAACCACGTAAACGCCTTATGTTACGGTTTGTTTTGGTTTATTGTCTTTCCTTATTGTTTATAGGGTTTAGCTTTCTTCTTGTTAGTTTATATTTTTTGTTTTCCACTGCGTACTAACAAGTGTAGGAAGTGACGATTTGGGTGAGACGCTATTCATCCCCCCCTCTAGCGGGCGTTAAGGTCCCAACACTTCCTTCTCGTCTTCCAGTGTACTCTTCTACTGCACCTCGTCCCTTGAACACACCGAGCCTGTCGACTCTCTCCCATGTCGTCCTTCTGGCTAGTTGCGTCTTCCGCTCAACTTTTTGTGTTCCTGAGTTCCTGCACACTTAGACACAAGGCATCAAATACACATAGGACCTAATTTAACTCGGTTGACCACATCAAAACTACCTCGGAGTTCTAACAATCTCTCCCTTTTTGATGTACATCAACTCAAGTTAGAGTTCGGGAAAAGTCATAGTTAAAATTATAACTTTTGCAAGCTACAAAAGTACAATTATAATCTCTCCCACCCCCCCCCCCCCAAGACTTAAGCTCTCAACTCTCATTCTCTCCCTATTATCACATCAAAAATAAAGTTGGGAAAAGCAAAATAGATAAAGAATTTGAAGCTTTTTTAAGGGTAAGGAAACATATTTCAATTTTTCTAAAAAAAAAATCTGAATTTCTATGATTTAATAACCACATTTACAAAAGAAAAAAGTTTAAATTTTAAAAATTTGTCTGAAGGTTCAACAGAAAAATTTTCATGAAAAATTTAAAAATGTTTTAGTACAAACAAATCATTTTGCACAAAAACATAGCTTTTGCAAGTTAAATTTTAAAAAATCATTAAAATAAATCCTCAAATATTTTACAAATATTGATAACGAAATGTGCAGTTAAAGAAAAATTAAAATTTTCAAAAATAAAGTTTATAGATTTTAAAAATAAAGTTTTCAGTAAATAATCCATAGAAAATTTATTATTTATAAAAAATTTATAAAAATATATTTTCGAACATAAATTCAATGATTCTATCAGTAGAAAAAATTTGGATAGAATTTCTAATAGAAGATTATACAAAAAAAATATTTTGACCAGGTATGATTCTTTTCAGAAATAAATATTTTAAAAATAGTTTTATTAGTTCAAAAATTAGGTTGATTTTCCTATGTATTCAAAACATAACTGTATTTTCCAAAAACTTAGGTTTTTCAAAATATTTATCCGAATAATTTTAAGTTTTAAATTATGATTTTTAAAAAAAAATATTTTATTTAAAGAAAAATTCTGAAAAATTTAATACTAAGAGATTTTCTATTCTAGTAACAAAGAAAATTTCAGAAGTAATTATTACAATAAGCATACGAACTTGGTTTTGCAAATTAATATTTCTAAACATGCATAATCCTTTATTTATTCTAGAAAAGTTTTTGGAATATAAAATAAATTTTTACCTATAGGGTTAATAAGAAATTTCTTTACGACATATGCTTGTGATATTTTTTTAATTTGTCCCTTATGATATTTAAGATATCAATTTAGACTTCTATAATATTTTCAAACATTTTGATTAAGATATGCAGAATTTCTAGATTTTTTTATTTAGTCCTTCAATTTTTCATTTTCTTCCTTTAACTTATCATACATTTCTAAAGGGTAAGTTTTTACTAAGATTGTTTTCAATTCAATAACTTCTCTTTTTAAGTTATTATTTTTTGATTTTAGCTTACATAATGATCTAGTCATAGATTTAATACCTATGTATAACTGGTCAGGGGGTAATAAATATATCTCACTTACCAGATCCGCTCTAAAGTCTGTTTCTTCCTCCTCACTGTAGCTTCCTTTTAAGGAGCCTTCCCCTTCATCTATGCTCTCCTCCTCCTAGTGACTTGCCATCAGTGCAAGTCCAGCATACTCTTCTAGATTAGATTCTGATAACGACTCATCCCAAGTCGCCTTCAGGGTTTTGTGCTTATACTTGTCCCTTCTTGTTGTCCTTCTTTATCTTTGGGCAGTCCTCCTTGATTTGTCCTTATTCATTATAGTTATAGCATCTTATCTTCCTTATTTTTCTTTTATTTGCCTGCACTTGATTGAACTTATTAGTTCTACAAAATTTCTTAAATTTTCTTACCATATAAGTTGTTTCATCATCGTCCAGGGAGGTGTTGACGTCTGGTTCATCTTTCCTGGCTTTTAGAGCAATGTTGTTAGATTTTTCTTATTCTTAAGAATCTACACAACGAGTCTCATGAAGTTCAAGAGTTGAAAATAGACTTTCAAGAGTACATACCTCTAGGTCCTTAGAGATACAGTAAGCATCTACTAAAGCTAATCACTCTTGAGTTCTTGGAAAAGAATTAGGTGTGTCCCTTAAGGAGTCACGATTTGTTATCTTTTCTTTGAGGTTGTTGAGCTGTGTTATCAGATCTTTGATCCTTTCATGGAGTTGGGCTACCTTCTCTCTCTTTTTCATCCGGAGGTTCGTCAGTTGGCTTCGGAGGATGCCCCGCTTTGTCAATTTGGCTTCTGAAGTACCTTCGTGAAGCTCCAGGAAATTCTTCCAGAGATCTTTGGCGGAGTCGTAACTTCCGATCTAGCTAACCTCCTGAGGCAAAAGAACGCTAAGCAATGGAACTTTGCTTTTCCATTAGTCACGAAGTTGGGTTGGTCCTTCTTCATCCATGCATACTCTTCTTTCTCGGCTCCATGCTAATCCGTAGGTGCTACAAAATCGTATTTTATATTTAATAGAATTTCGAAGTCAGTTTTGAAGAATACCTCCATGCGCTTCTTCCACGTTGTGACGTCTCCTTCAAATTTTGGCGGGAAGATGCTGGATCCAGTCATTTCTTTTTTTTTGGATGGCGGTTAGTGCTTCTAAAGTGAACTAAGCTCTGTTACCGCTTATTAGGACCCGTGCAGCGGACAGGGAGGGGGGGGGGGGGGGGAATTGCTTGTAAATTTAAAATGGACCTTTCTCGATCTTTCAAACAAGATTAGTAGCACAATTAACCTAAAGCAGTTTAACAACTAATAAAATAAAGAGGCAAAGAAAGTTACTTGGTTACAATCTAGGTGGTTATTAATCCAAGACAAAAGAAAGCACTAAAGATCTTCTTCGGTGAAGGCAGGGAAGCCTCTTACACAGGGGTTTTTTTATAGCCCCTAGAAAGTTACTAGGAAATGAATACTTGAGTTATTGAATATTTCCTAACACAGGGGTCTTTTTATAGCCCCTGGAAAATTCTATTTGAGGTTGGAAGACGCTTCAATAGGCTTGAAGGCGCCTCCAGCGTGGCAAGTTTTATTCGTGCGAGGATAAAATCTATCTTCGCTAACGATTATTGTTTGCCCAGTCGAAGGCGCCTTCAAAGGTTTGAAGGAACCTTCATAAGGCGTGAAGGCGCCTTCAAGGGATTGAAGGTACCTTCCACCAAAAAGGCACGAGGGCACCTTCAACGCTATTGAGAGTGTCTCTAGCAGCTCTACAGCGCTCTGTTACCTTTCCGCTGCTCTGATCGCTTGGGTGATTTCGTCCATCTAGAATTGGGCTCACCCGAACTCATCTTTCGGTCTTCTCCTCAAGCAAGCTTCCGTTCCGATTTCTCGTCCCTTAGAAATGTCGCGCGCTTCCTTCTCATCTACTAGCGTACTCTTCTACAGCACCTCATTACTTAGACACACTAAGCTCGTCGACTCTCTTCCGTATCATCTTTCGCTAGACTTCTTGTGTTCATAAGAACTTGACTCAGTTCACCATATTAAAATTATCTCAGGTAAAAATAAATAAATAAATAATTAAGAGAAACAAAACACCTCCTCGCTTCATTTTCTTCCTCCTAACCGCCGCCTACGCCTCTCCTAGCTAACCACGTCACCAAGCAACGTTGTTGGCTCCGTCGCAATAGATCTTCACCGATTTAGCCCACCTCCTCACTGGCGTCTCCAATTCCATGTGTCCCCACTTGACAGGACACCACACACGACACCACCACCATACACCTCCACTCATTTCTATAAATTCAACCCACTTGATTCCGCCACAAGATCTCCTTAATTTGGTTGATTTTCCTTTCCAAGTCCAAAAGCTCCTTCCTCACGGTTTCGAGAGCAGCGTTGTCCATAGGATCCGTAGTCTCCAACTCCTTTAACTCCTCTCCAAGCCATCAAACCACTCCATCAAACCTCAGTTTCCCCTCGTGCTTCACCACTGTTGTTGGGCAGCCCGATGCCATGAGTACTTTAGACATTTCACAAAACATGCACAGCAGCAGACAATAATTCTAAATTATTATATACACACATCACATGCCGCTATGATACACGAAGGTGCTAGTATAATCACATAATAAAATTTTACAAAACTGAGAATTATACCTGCGAGTTCGTTATTGAACTTGGTAGAAGCGTTTGCTTGTCTCACAAGGCTAGGCTCCTTTGGAATCAATGAGCAAGTTAACGAAGCTTGCCTTTACTCATATCCATGTTAAAGTTATTTTCGAGACAACTTCTCTAAGTCACGAATCTTGTCTCTGCTTCGGTACTAGCCGAAGTGGGGAGACAAAGCGATCCGAGAGAGGGATCACGTCTCGACTTGATACCTAGCGGCACAAGGCAATCTGGCTGTACCCAGCGAGGTGAATGGCAGCTGGCGCAACGGCTGAACCAATTCAGCCGGTGCTTGCAATATCTGGCCGGCTGAACAAATTTCAGCCTTGCCCTGGGCAGCAGCCAATCTGCTGGAGCAACTTGGTTGAAATAGTGAACAGCTTCACGCAACGTGAACAACTATAGCAACGGAACGTAAACAACTTCATGTTCCAAGCAACAACGTGATAAGCTGTTCGTTGCTGTTCACATTGGGCCACAGCAGCAACATTAGGAGCTGTTTGTTGCATCAAACAGCAACCAATCAGCAACTTGGAGCCTCCAAGCAAGCAACGTGGAGCAACATGAGCAGCAACTTGGAGCCTCCAAGCAAGCAACGTGGAGCAACATGAGCAACTTGGAGCCTCCAAAACAGCAACTTGGAGCAACCTCCAAACGTTGAAGCAATTTGCATGTTGCTGTTCAACACGTTGGACTGATTAACCTTGGAATTCAACGTAGTTGGAGCAACCTCCAAACGTTGAAGAAATTTGGATTCCACTTGGGAGGCGATGCCTAGGAGAAGCAATCCCAAAAACCTAACCTTTAGGTTTAATTAAATGGGTCTGAGTTGCTTTTCGATGGCAGGGTATTTATAACCTCCTCATCTCCTAAATCCAAAAAACCAAAGCAACCCACTCCATTACCATTAGTTCAAGACTAAATCATCTTGGTTCAACGACAAAACACTTTTGTTTTAAACCAAACCACTTGGTTTAATAACCAAATCTCTTTTAATTAAAAACAACCCTATTTGCTTTATAATTAAACCAAAATGGATCCAACTCATCTTTAAAAGACATGACTCATCTGTGCTTCCGTTTTGACAAATAACTTTTCATATTTGTCATTTGTTTGGTTCAACTAATTAACTTAGTCTCTCTCGATCTGAGAATCCAATTCTCAAATTCATTTTATGTTTTTCAGATAAACTCATAGTACGTGTAACCTTATAAGTTCCCGATTTATGTTAGCTGATTATAATTAACCATTAATTATGAATCGATCATGAGTAACACCTAGTAGAACATCATGATCCCCAATTAACTAGAAAATCATAATTGATTCCAGAACTTCTTCTGAATCTTTCAGCAGCTACAGTGAGTCTTGCCTTGTTCTTTTTTCGTTTTATATCCACTTGGTTCAGGACATACTTTATATGTCAGTTTCCACTAGGTTGACTACATCACACCTAGCTCAAGTAATACTTTCTCATATTGCATATTCAAATTGCTCAGACATGTGTTTAACAGTACCATACTTTTGACATGTAATACTTTGGCTAAAGACTTTTAAGTAATAATCCTAACAAGTGGTCATAGGAGTATTACTTAAAAGAGAGGGTAATGATTCAAGTAATACTTAAATGATTAAAGAAAATTTATAGCTATAAATAGCTATCCATGTATCCAAATCTTTGCCTAAGAGCGGCCTTCCTCTACTCTGATTCACCAATCCACGTTGCCTTCGGTCGACTAATCTTGAAGCTTCCCTTGGTTCGTCCATTGACACAGTGTTATTTAGTAGCCGACGTAGAAATTTGATCACAATGTATTCCTTATCTTTTTGAGATTCAAACTATTAATCCGGGGACTGTAAATAACACTACAAGAATATATGCTTTTAATGGTATTTAAAAGTGTCATCATATACTTATACATACACTTTTGATGTAGTGACACTAAATCAAAATGTCCTCTATAATGATGTCGTCTAAAGTCGACATTTCCTAGTGTCACTATAGCATAAAAATAGTCACGCCATTAATGTCATGAATAATTGTTATAGTGACAAAAAAATGTCACTACAAGATTTATAATGACATTTATGCATGCCTTGTTATTATAGTAATGATAACAAATGTATATGTCCTTTAAAATCATTTAACAGGACAATTATAAGTGTCTTGTATTTTATTTTTTATAGTGACAATAAAAATATCCTTAATGATCATGTATAAGGTTAATTTAAAATGCCTCATTATGTAATTTGTAATGACACTTACAAATATCTTCTATACTAGTCTTTAAGGACATTAAAAATTATCATTAATAGTTATTTATGATGGCTTTTTGAAAAGTCCCCATTGGATTTGATGTTCTATCGTGACATAAAAAATGTCATATATTATGAAATATGTCATCCATTTTCAATATTTTCATGATATAATATGCACGTAGTCCTCTCAGAACAGTTTAGTGGCTAGCACATGAGGTGTTGCCACCATGAGGTCTGGGGTTCGAATCTCGAAAAAGGCGAGGTAAATATCTCCCTTATGTGTTAGTCACTATTCCAAAGGCTAGTAGCCGCCTGTGATTTACCTCCTCCATGTTGATTCTGGGACGGATTGACGGGGGTTGTAGGGGTGAGCGTATTTACCTTTTGCCACCATGATATAATATGCACGCATATAATAAATTAACATAAATACAAATAAAAAATTTTAAAATAGAAATTAAAGTGCTAATCAATAATTATCATTAATTTTCCAATCACAAGGCTGATAAATTTGTCACCTCAAAAAATATCTATATATCAATTACAAATATACCTAATGTATTTAGTTTAAGAAATAGCAAAAAATTAAACCAGCACATAAACAAAATCCAATATTCTTGACACCTACAATAAAAATTCATATATTTGTGTAAATAAAATAAAATTAAAAAAACATAAAATAAAGAGATTAAATTTAATTCGAACTAGTGAATATTTACCAAATGATAAATCAGGAAGCTCCATAGCATCTAATATAATTGGTTTAAAAAGACACTAACATTTACCTTGCTATTGTGCCACAAAACTCCAAATGCACCTAGTAGAAGTCTTCTTCATTAACTATCAACTAGAAATATAATTGATATTGGTTTAAAAAAGTGTCATAATTTAACAGACATATACAATAAATAGTAGTTAATTAAAAAGTTGCATATCATACCAGAAGACTATGCCAAGCTATCATTCCTCTAAGTGTATCCTCAAATTTTTTTAAAAGATCATATGGCCTAATCAAACTCTCTTCTCATTCTAGGACAATTAAAACTTGTATTTCACACCAATTTGGTCCCAATGCATGTCTTCCTACTTCAGTATTAGGATCCATGCTATGAACAACTCCTTGTGCCACAATTTTCATCGAATCAAATAGACTTTTTATCAAGACAGAACATCCAATCTAACAATGCAAAAAGAGAAGGTTATGATGAAAACAAATACAACGTACCATCAGCAATAACAATTATGCTAAATAAGATTATACATTATTACTCAATCTAACTGAATTCTCAACTTCTCACAATAAGCAGCAATACACATACAAGAAATCAATAAAAGGCTAACTCAAGATAATTATAATCTCATAGAAAACATAGCTTACAAGAAAGCAAATTCCAACCCTTATGGCTGCAAAGTGCTTATATAACATCCAATTAGAGCAACAGTTGATATATAACCAGCGGCAAAGTGCTTTACATTTGAAACCTTAACATCTTAAAGCAATTGATAGTGTGGACGTGACACCACACCCATCCTTCTCTTTTCAAGCAATTGGACGTGCAAATGAATTATTAAAGGGATACAAAGTTCCAATACAACTAATCAAGACAAGTGAATTGGCAGCAAAAGGAAGATTTTGTAGAAAATGAATAAGACCTGAAAAATCTCACACAAAAACATAGCTTACAAGAAATCAATAAATGACTAACTCAAAATAATTATAATCTCACACTAACACAGATATATCTTACAAGAAAGCAAACTCTAACTCATCAAGACAAGTGAATTGGCAGCAAAAGGAAAGTTTTGTAGAAAATGAATCAGACTTGAAAAATCTCACACAAAAACATAGCTTACAAGAAATCAATAAATGACTAACTCAAGATAATTATAATCTCACACAACACATATATATCTTACAAGAAAGCAAACTCTAACTCATCAAGACAAGTGAATTGGTAGCAGAAGGAAAATTTTGTAGAAAATGAACCAGACCTGAAAAATCTCACACAAAAACATAGCTTACAAGAAATCAATAAATGGCTAACTCAGGATAATTATAATCTCACACAAAACATATATAGCTTACAAGCAAGCAAACTCCAACTCATTATGGCACATCAAATAATAAATAATATCAAAATAAACAACGAATTTATGCATCCAACTTATATTCTTAACCCAAAAAGACCATGTCAAATCAATAAAGTACTAACTCAATAAAATAATAAAGTAATAAAACTAGAAAAAGACTTTACCCTTAGAGATAAACTAACTAGATCAAGAAGTAATGAACTACTAACTAGATGGTGCTGTGTGTTGTATACTGTTGCAATTTGAACCAAGGTTTTAGTTTGGTTGTTAGAGTGTATACTAAAAGCCTAGCTTTTTATAAACATTTATATTTGAAATAAAAAGAATCACATTGGTCAATATCTACATTTATATGCTAAGTGTAATTGTTTAATTGATTTATATTGTAGATAACATGGTGTGTGGTGTCACACACAGAAAATCATGTTATCAATTCCTTATAGATTATAAACAGTTGCTCATGACAAAGATGGAAAGGAACAAACCATTGGAATAGTCGTAGTGTAATTAGGTATTAGTTTATTTTGACTAATAAATTACACTAGTAAACTCTGAGTGTATTAAGTAGGATCATTTAGGTAAGTTCTTTTTATACTGACTTAATAAAAGAACTAGACCTTAGTTATTATGGAAGTGTATGCTCTTAATCCTAATATAATAACAAACATATATATTTAGTATTTATTTCTTTAAATTATCAAAGGGTGAGATTTAGCTCGATAAATCAATAGGCCCGATAAGTTGGGAAATGATATTACTTATAGTGTGTGTTGTTGATTATAGAAAGAAATTGTGTCCTAGTCATCTAGGTTGAGAATGTTCCCAAGAGGAGCTCATAAGGATTGTCATGTTAAACCCTGCAGATGGACTTAGTTCGACATGACAATAAGGTTGATTGGTACTACTCTTGGAGCTAGATATTAATTAAGTGGGTTGTAAGTAACTTACTTAATTAGTGGACATTTGTTATCTTAAACACAGGGAGACTAACACACTCATGATAAGGAGCCCATAATGTAATTTGGGATTGGTGCGGTAGTGCAATAATAACTCTCTAGTGGAATGAGTTATTATTGATGAACTTGAGTTGTGTGTTCGGGGCGAACACGGGATACTCAAGCTCGTCGAAAGGCTAAAACTAATTTCTCCTCTAGGTCCCTGTCGTAGCCTCATTAATGCCTCTAATCTAGTCATGAAATGTTCATCTTGGTGTCCAAGAAAGGGTCGGCCCATGGCTTGGTGACCAAGCCAAAGGGGCCGGCTATAATCTCCTTAAGGTGGCCGGCCACAAGAAGTTTGAAGGGTGTCGGCCACATATTTCAAATAAGGAGGGGTGTTTTGAATTTTTAAAATCTTCTCTTTGTAGATATCTACAAGTTTTAAAAGAGAGATTTTAAAATATAAAACTTTTCTTATTTGAATTAGGCCACATGGTTTAAAAGAAAATTTAAAAGTTTTAAAATTTTCTTTTTTTAGCCATCCTCATGATTTTAAGGAAAAAGGAAGAGAAGTTTTAAAATTATAAATTTTCTATTTTTGTAACCATGTTATAAAAGGAAATTTTAGAAGAGAAGTTTTAAATTTTAAAACTAGGTTTTAATTTTTAAAACTTTCCTTTTTTAACATCCACATTGGGAAATTAAAAAGAGAGCTTGTAAAATTTTATAAGAGCTTTTCTTCTTTGCTTATAAAATTTTTACAAAGTAATTTCTTTCCTTTTAAAGGGGTCGACCACCCTTGCTTGGTGCCCAAGCAAGGGGCCGGCCAATCAAATCAAATTATCCAATCAATGATTTGGTGATTGATTCAATCAAGAGGAAAGAAAAGGAAAAATAAAAAGAAAAAAGGAAAAACAAGAGGAAGATTTTAACTTTTTATAAAAGTCTTTCCTTATTTACCATGGGCAAGTATTATAAAAGAAGGGGAGGAGAGACCTCATGAGCAAGCTATTCTTTTTCTCTCTTCTCTCTACTCTTCTCCTAAGGGCCGACCCTTTCTTCCCTTCATGCTAGGGCTGGCCACCTCTTGTGGTTGCTTGGTGTGGCCGGATACAAAGAGAAGGAGAAGAAGAGGAGAAGTAGGGATTGCATCATCTCTAATTCACTTGCTTGTGCTCTCTTTCTTGTGGCCGGATCTCTCCCCTTCCTTTTCCCTTGCTCTCTTTTGCTTCTTGGTGGTGGTGGTGGCCGAATTCTAGAGAAGGAGGAAGAAGGCTTTTGGGTGGTGTTCATCTTGGAGGATCATCGCCCACACGACGTCCAAGGTGAGGCGAGGAATACGGCAGAAGATCTCGAGGTTATTAACATACAAAGGAAAGGTATAACTAGTAATTGTTTTTCGCATCATGCTAGTTATTTTTCTTTATAAGAATTCCAAACACAAGAGGCATTAGATTCTAGTTTTTCGAATTTGTAATTCGAGTTGTGTTTTTTTTTATTTTTCGAATTTGTGATTTGATTGTTCTTTTCGGTTAAACCTAATGTTAGTTTAGGAAATTAAATATTGAATTTCTATTAAAGGCTTTGTCGAGGCAGTGGTGGATTATCTCATACCCAAGAAGGCCTAGTGACTCGCCATGTTTGACCTGAGAGCTGATTTTAGAAATAAATATTTAATTAACTTTATAACATAGGTGGATTTGGATCGATAGTGTTAAGTTCCGCTTGCGATCCAAATCTAAACCATTAAGAATAGATAAGTTAAATTTGGAATCAATAATATTAAGTTCTGTTTACGATTCCTAATTTAACTTCTAAAGAACACAATAGGTTGTTTAGGAAAGGTTCGACACTTGTACAAAATTTTTGTACAGTGGAACTCGTACGATCTTCCTAGGACCAACCAATAATTGGTATCAGAACTAGGGTTTGCCTCTGTGTGTTTTGGTTTTCAAATATATTATGCATATGTCATACATAATTTAGGTATGATAATAGTAGGATATGCTAACTTTGTGGTTGTAGGCTCCAACTATTATGACATATAAATATTGTGTGTGATTGGACCCTTGGAGATGTCAAGGGCATTATTTTTGTGTGTGCATGATTGTAATATTAAATACAGCAGGAGTTGTATTAGCCCTAGGATTTTACATTTATGTTCGATCTAGACTTGATGTATATTCTTTCGTGGAATATAGGATCGATATATGTAAAATTCTATTTTTATCGCGGATCGTATTCTTGCGAGGCGTGGTGCTATTAGAGGACTAGGGGTGCAGCGGAATAAGAAGCAAGATAGATGCGACGAATCGACCAGATGGCGATGGCTAAAGATGGCAGCAGCTAGGGTTGGAGCACACGGAGGGCAGTGATGGAAAATGCCATAATAGTTGGAAAATTAATTTCCAAATTTATTGCTTTTATTTACTGTGTGTGTGTGCATGTGATATATGCTAGCATAGGTTAAAATTCCTCACCTTAAATAACTAAGTGGGAGAGGGATTTTTATATAAATTCCACGGTCTTCATTACTGGTTTGTAAGTGATGCAACAAACTTGCGTGTTGGCTCTGAGTGCCTCCCTCTACAACGGATGGGTTTGTTGCGGATCACTAGATCAAACTTCCTTTATGGATGGTTATAGGAAATTATTTAGGAGCGTGTGATCTTCTCCAACTGAAGGGGCACAATCCTATTTAATGGACTAAGTATCAAGTAATGGTATACACTTAGATGCATTCAATAGTATCCTCCCTAATGGAGTCACTGCTATTATTTTGCGTGACCAAAGGAATACCAACTATTAATTTGTCATAAAGCTAGGTAAAACCCCCCTCTTACAAATGTTTGAATTTGTATACGTCCACACTAACGTGGCAAACAAAATTCATGGTGTTTGAGGTAATTTTATTTGTCATAAAGTTAGGTTGACAAAATAAAAAGGGTAATACTTTCTCTTACAAACAATTGAATTTGTATACGTCCACACTAACGTGGCATACAAAATTCATGGTGTTAGAGGTAAGTTAAGGTTGACAAGATAATTAATGGGTAAGACCCTCCTCTTATGAATGCTTGAATTTGTATACGTCTACACTAACGTAGCATGCATAATTCATGGTGTTTGAGGTGTTGGTGAATTTAAATGATATTGTTTTGAGAAATCAATATTATTTTAAATTCAAAGTTTTGACCAAATATTTGATCAAAGACAGACCAACTATTAATTTTATTAGTCATAAAGTTAGGTTGACGAGATAATAAAATTAATGGATAAAATCTCCTTTTAATAGTCTGAATTTGTATACGTTCACACTAATGTGGTATACAAAATTCACGGGGATTTTAAGCAGTTGGTCTTGACCAAATCTTTTGTGATTCTTAGAATTTAAAATGATTGTCAATCTCCTAGTTGTTATACTATAGAATAGACTTAGTAGTCTCAATTATAATGATTGGAAATAGGACTTGGACATTAAGGTAGATTGTCCTCTTAGAACTGAGAACAATATAGGTATATTTTATTCATTAGTTGATACATGATTAGTAGTGTTATCTACCGGTACCTGGTGTGTAGATACGGGAGTCACTGATCATGTCTGCAATTCATTACAGGGTTCCAGGAAACCCGACAACTATATGAAGGGAAAATACCATTTACATGGGCACTACTGCAAAAGTAGCAGCTGTTACAGTGGAAGATGTTTATCCTCTGATAGGAATAAAATATGGATTTTCAGAAATTATCTTTATGTACTAAGTTTAGAAAGAACCTGATTTCAGTTTCTAAACTATTAAAGAATAGATATTGTGTCTATTTTGATAACAAAGTTGTTATCGAGAAAATAGGAAAGATATCTGTTCTGGTACGTTGGTTGACAATTTATAAATCCAATAACTCCCACGATGCAATAAATGGAAATTAATAACACATCTTCTAACTTTAATAAGAGAAAGCAACCTTCAGAAATGAACCAATCACATCTTTGGCAGTCTAAGGCTAGGTTATATTAACTTGAGTAGGATTCAAAGGATAATAACCAATGAACTCTTGGGTTCATTGGTAGTGGAAATCTTTCCAACCTGCGGGTCTTACATGGAAGGAAAAATAACCAAGAAGCTTTTAAGGCCAAGGGGTATAGAGCCAAAGATGCGTTAGAACTGGTTCATTCTGATTTATGTGGTCCTATGACTATCCAGAAAAGAGGTAGTTTCGAATATTTTGTCTATTTTATAGACAACTATTCGAGATACAGATACATTTACTTGATGCGCCGCAAGACTAAGTGCTTTGATTAGTTCAAAGAGTACGAGGCTGATGCGGAGAAACGTTAAAGTAAAAGTATCAAGACACTACGGTGAGATCGTAGTGACGAGCACCACTTAGGAGAGTTTAGGAGTCGCTTATCAGAAGTCGGGATTCAATCCCAACTGATTGCACCTGGTACACCCCAATAGAATGGTGTAGTAGAACAAAGGAATAGGATTCTTAGGAAATAGTTAGATCAATAATGAGTTATTCAGAATTTCCAAAATTCATTTTGAGGATATTTATTGGAAACGAAAGTGAACATAGTACCTTCTAAGTCAGAACTCTCTACTCCCATAGAATTACAGAATGGGTGTAAGCCTAGTCTGAAGCATATTCAGATTTGGGGTAGTCTAGCACAAGAGAGACACTGATAAGTTGGACAAGAGTTCATATTCATTGGAAACGAAAGTGAACATAGTACCTTCTAAGTCAGAACTCTCTACTCCTATAGAATTACAGAATGGGTGTAAGCCTAGTCTGAAGCATATTCGGATTTAGGGTAGTCTAGCACAAGAGAGACACTGATAAGTTGGACAGGAGTTCACTTGTTTGTGGGTTATCCTAGAGAAACGAAAGTAGGTTTATAGTCCTAAAAATCAGAAAGTCATTGTAAGCATCAATGCCCGATTTTTAGAAGAGGACTATGTAATGAACCACAAGCCCATAAGTAAATTTGTTCTTAAGAAAATAATAAAGGACACGTCTAATCTAGTACCAACTGTACAAGATGAAATATCACAAGAACTGCAACACGTATCACAAATGATACACAATTGTACAAAGTGTCTCGTCGTAGTGGGAGGGTTATTAGACAACCTGAAAGATCCATGTTTTGGGAAAGTCTTTGGACTTGATCCCTGGTAAACATGAACCTAATTCCCAAACATATGACGAAGCACTCTAAGATTAAGATGCAGCATCTTTGCAAAGAGTAATGAATACAGAATTAGAATATATGAATTCTAATAAAGTCTGGGAGCTTCTAGAACCACCAAATGGTGTAAAAGCCATTGGGTGTAAATAGAAAAGAGGGATAGACGGGAAGGTGGAAACTTTCAAAGCAAGGCTTGTTGAAAAAGGAAACTTTTTCGCTGGTAGCCATGCTTAAGTCTATCCGGATTCTTTTATCTATTGCTGCTCATATGGACTATGAGATTTGGCAAGTGGATGTCAAGACAACTTTCCTTAATAGAAGTCTTGAAGAAAACATCCGTATAAAGCAACCAGAAGGGTTCATTGCAAAGGGCAAAGAACATCTTGTGTGAAAGCTCAATCAATCTATAGACTAAAGCAAAGCTTCAAGGTCTTGGACATCTGGTCTAATGAAGTAATCCAGACCTATGGATTTATTCAGTGACCCGATAAGTTTTGTGTATACAAGAAGTGTGATGGAAACGTGGTGGTATTTCTTGTACTATACGTAGATGACATTTTTGGTAGTTGGAAACAATATCAAAGTGTTATCGGAAGTAAGGGTATGGTTGTCCAAACAATTCGATATGAAAGACTTGGGAGAATGCACACATATTCTCGGGATCAAAGTGATCACAAGAAAATAATGTTGTGCTTATCCCGAGCTTCATACAATTCTAGCTCGTTTTAGCATGCAAAACTCCGAGAAAGGTTTCTTACCTTTTCAGCATGGAGTAGCTTTATCTAATGAGATGTCTCCAAAGACATCAAAGGAGATAAAAGGACATGAAGGCAGTTCCTTATGCTCCGGCTGTCGGAAGCCTAATGTATGCTATGTTGTGCACAAGACCGGATATCTGTTTTGCCCAAGGCATAGTTAGCAGATATCAAAGTAACCCAAGACTGGGACACTAGACTGCCTAAAGCATATATTAAAGTACCTTAGAGGGACTAGAGATTATATGCTAGTTTACTAGGCAGATGATTTGATCCCTGTAAGTTACACGGATTTTGACTTCCAATCAGATAGGGACAATAGTAAGACGACCTCGGGGTTTTTGTGTTTACTTTAGGAGGTGAAGCCATATCTATGGAGGAGTGTTAAGCATAGGTGTTTTTCCAGACTCCACCATAGAAGCTGAGTATATGACAGCCTCTGAGGTAGCTACATAAGTTATATGACTCAGAAACTTCATGATGAACTTATACATGATTTCTGATTTGTCGAAAATTATTACAATTTTTGTAATAATAGTGGTGCAGTAGCAAATTCGAAGGAACTATAATTCCATAATGCAAGTAAACACAATAGAGCGCAAGTACCACCCAATACAAGACATTGTATAACGAGAAGAAGTTGTCGCCGCCTAGATTGCATCAAATGATAGCCTGAGAGATCATTTCACTTAGGCCCTTAAGTCAAGAGCCTTTGATAGGCATAATGAAGGGTTGAGAATTAGATGTATGGCAGCAGATATGACATCTTAGTCTTTTAGTATAAGTGGGAGATTGTTAGAGTGTATACTAAAAGCCTAGCTTTTTGTAAACATTTATATTTGAAATAAAAAGAATCACATTGGTCAATATCTACATTTATATGCTAAGTTTAATTATTCAATTGATTTATATTGTAGATAACATGGTGTGTGGTGTCACACACAGAAAATCATATTATCAATTCCTTATAGATTATAAACAGTTGCTCACGACTAAGATGGAAAGGAACAAACCATTGGAATAGTCGTAGTGTAATTAGGTATTAGTTTATATTGACTAATAAATTACACTAGTACACTCTGAGTGTATTGAGTAGGACCATTTAGGTAAGTTCTTTTTATACTGACTTAATAAAAGAACTAAACCTTAGTTATTATGGAAGTGTGTGCTCTTAATCCTAATATAATAACAAGTATATATATTTAGTATTTATTTCTTTAACTTATCAAAGGGTGAGATTTAGCTCAATAAATCAATAGGCCCGATAAGTTGGGAAATGATATTACTTATAGTGTGTGTTGTTGATTATAGAAGGAAACTGTGTCCTAGTCATCTAGGTTGAAAATGTAAAATACGGCATCCAATTAATAATTAAATAATAAGGTTTAATAGGCTAATAGCCTTAACGGAATTTTTAGGATTTTTTAGAAATTTTTCTGAAATTAATCGGAGCCGTATGACGTATTTAGAGGGGATGCACTAATGGACCCGATAAAAGTCTGTTAGAAATACCCGAAAGTAGGAGTTGATTAAGGAATCGACTTAGGGTTTAATTACACTAAACCTAAGTTTTCTTTTATAAAAGCCCTCCTCTTCCCGATTTTCCTCATCGCCGCACAACCTCTCTCGATTTCCCCTTGCTCTCGACGCCAAAACCGCCGCTCGAACCCCTTTTTCCTCTCCTCATCTCCTTCGCGAGCGATCTCCGCCCGATCCCTGCTGTCGGCGTCGCCGAACCCGTAGTCCTCTCCCTCGATCGCCGAAGTCGGATCAGCCGCAGAGCCGTCACACGGAGAAGCGCCGGTCCGCCCCCTTCGGTCACGAGCTAGAAGAGGTTCCTCTTCGAGTTTCCTTGCGCCATCACAGACCCCGCAGGACTCAGATTCTGCCCTCCTCTCTACCCTAGCACCGACCGCCCGATCCACTTTCACCTCCGGCCACGACGAGGGCTAGCCAGTAAGTACCCTCTTCTATGACGGTATAAGATCTGTGGAGTAAGGGATGAGTAGCTAGGAGGTGTCAATCGGCTTGCCCATCATGTCCGAATGGTTGAATGAGTTGCGATCGATTTCTTCCTTGATGTTTTGCTTCCATTGGCGATGCTTCTAGGTCCCGCACTGGATTTAGGGTTTACAATTGGACTTGTCTTTTTGTTCGGTTTCTTCTTGATGGATTTAGTGTTGATGATTTAGTGGTTGATTTCTCGTGTTGCCTCTCAAGGGATTCTAAGGGTGGTTTGATTTTGAGCTTCTTTTGTTGGATTTGAAATTGTTGTGTTAGTAATGATACTTGACTTGATGATGGAACTGTTTTTTTGAGATGAGTGTTGAGATTTCTGTTTTTGCATTGATACATAATGTGATGATGGTGTGGGTCATTGAGTTCATGTTTTGAGATGATTGTTGGTTTTAGAAACCTTGTTTTGAGTGAGGTATGTGGCTTTGGTGTTGTGTTTGGAATGGAGGAAATTTCTGGGTTCTATTCAATGTTGTTCTGAGTTTCAATATAGCTGTGGATTTCCAAGGTTTATTTAAAAGATTTTGCGGTGTTACATGGTGATTTTCTGGTTCGTTGAGTGCTTTTGAGGTTCTAGAGTGATGGTTGGATGGGATAGGCTGTAATGGGATTGTTCAGTAATTCGTACGGCTTCTGTTAATTCTAGAAAAAATACTAGTGTTGGTGTAGACTGGTGGGATGGGATTTAAATCCAATATAACGGTGGAATGTTTAGATTTATCTAATCCAATGTGGTTGTGAAGTTAGTTAAGATTTCTTGATTGGGAAGGTTAAGGTTTCATAGAGGAGATACTTAAAGTTAATCATTAATTAAAATTGCCTAGTGATCGTGTTGGGTTTGGGGTTTCCTTAATTGGTTTGAGATTTTATTTAGCTATTTGCTATACATGTAATTAGTTAAATATATTATGTGATCGCAGGACGGTGATTCAAGGCGAGTGTCTCGACATGGGATTGGCTTGACATGATCTACGTATTAAGGCGGGTACTTCTTACTTTGATTATGTAGTTCTTGAACTTAGTGCATGATCTATTTTTGGATAAGGACTATTTTACCTTGACTCCACTCTTACTTTCCTGTGCTTGATACTTCCACTCAAAATCTTTGAGTTACTCGTTGTTATATCCATACAGTCTCTTGTTGTTGTCCACGATCAGTAGCAGATACTAGATACCATGTTTGTATGTTTTGACTGTTGCTTATTTATGTACGATATTGAGCATGCTGGCTTCATGTAGCATACCTGTTTCTGCTTATATATATATATGATGACTGTTGCATTGTTCGCATCATGTCATTGCATGCATGCCGCATCCTCGGCCACTCGTGAGAGTGGTAGCTGGAGTTGATGCCGCTTGTCCTGTCGTGCCGCACTCGGCCACTTGTGTGAGTGGTAGCTGGAGTACGAGCAGCAGGGACCCCATTGCAGATGTAGCTAGTTAGCTACTATGCAACTGTCCCCTCGGCCACTCGTGTGAGTGGTAGCTGGAGTGGTGTACAGTCTGTCACTGACCCGGCCTCTCGACCATACAGGGGTCATGGTGCAGAGGGGTGGGCGGGAGTGACCATCCGTGCATACGCTGTTATTATATTCGTTATGGCTGCTGCTGTTTATATATATTGTTATTGCTTACTTACTGCTGTTGATCGCATATGCTGATATGCTTGTGTTGAGATATATTCTCGTTGTCGATGTTTAGTCATTAGAAATTTGTATATACCTTGCTTATTACCTCTGTAATTATGAGCAGTACTGTAGCAGATTAGTACCAGTTCTAACCTACTATACCTAGCCTAGGATATGGTTTCAGGTATGAGCATTTGTTTTGATTCTATTTTAGTATCTGCTATTTCCTCTTATGAGACTGTATACTGTTGACACTCTATACTTATATGTTATGTTCATGCACTATCCCTTTCCTTACCCGCTGAGTTCCAATACTCACCACCCCACAAAATGATTTTCTTTCACCAGGTAGCAGATAGATGATTCATGGATGCTTGGAGAGTCCCAGCTGCCAGTCCCACGACACACTCGAGGATAGTTCCTTTTTCTGGTTTTGGTTGCTAACGAAATTTATGTTTTGGTTTTGTGAACTTGGTATTGTATGCTTCGATATGGATTTTGGAGTCTAGTCTGGTGGTTGTAGGTATTTAGTTAGTGACTTTGTCGGTCATACATTTGTTTTCTTTTTGTGATTTCCGCTGCGTTTACATCCAACCGTGTAGGCTGAGTATTTATCGTTCTGTCTTCCGCTGTGTGTGTTTCTATTTTGTTCCAGCCGTTTAGGCTGATGGTTATAGATGGTGGTTATGTGTTATTTTATTTTGTCCAGCCGGGTAGGCTGAGTATATTAAACTGCGTGTTCTGTTGTTTATATTTTTTCCAGCCGCATGTGGCTGATGTATATTTTATATGTAGTAATATTTCATATTGTCCGCCGTACAGGGGAGGTGCTGCCGAAATTTCTTCGGACAGGGACTCCTCTCGGCCGTGACAGAAAATGTCCCCAAGAGGAGATCATAAGGATTGTCATGCTAAACCCTACAAGTAGACTTAGTCCGACATGACAATAAGGTTGAGTGGTACTACTCTTGGAGCTAGATATTAATTAAGTAGATTGTCAGTAACTTACTTAATTAGTGGACATTTGTTATCTTAAACATAGGGAGACTAACACACTCATGATAAGAAGGAGCCCATAATGTAATTTAGGATTGGTGCAGTAGTGCAATAATAACTTTCTAGTGGAATGAGTTATCATTGATGAACTTGAGTTGTGTGTTCGGGGCGAACACGGGATACTCAAGCTCATCGGAAGGCCAAAACCAATTTCTCCTCTAGGTTCCTGTCGTAGCCTCATTAATGCCTCTAATCCACTCATGAAAAGCTCATCTTGGTGTCCAAGAAGGGGCCGACCCATGGCTTGGTGACCAAGCCAAAGGGGTCGGCCATAATCTTCTTAAGGTGGTCAGCCACAAGAAGTTTTAAGGGTGCCGACCACATATTTCAAATAAGGAGGGGTGTTTTGAATTTTTAAAATCTTCTCTTTGTAGATATCTACAAGTTTTAAAAGAGAGATTTTAAAATATAAAACTTTCTTTACTTGAATTAGGTCACATGGTTTAAAAGAAAATTTAAAAGTTTTAAAACTTTCCTTTTTTAACCATCCTCATGGTTTTAAGGAAAAAGGAAGAGAAGTTTTAAAATTGTAAATTTTCTATTTTTGTAACCATGTTAAAAAAGGAAATTTTAGAAGAGAAGTTTTAAATTTTAAAACTTGGTTTTAATTTTTAAAACTTTCCTTTTTTAACATCCACATTGGGAAATTAAAAAGAGAGCTTGTAAAATTTTATAAGAGCTTTGCTTCTTTGCTTATAAAATTTTTACAAAGTAATTTCTTTCCTTTTAAAGGGGTCGGCCACCCTTGCTTGGTGCCCAAGCAAGGGGTCGGCCAATCAAATCAAATTATCCAATCAATGATTTGGTGTTTGATTCAATCAAGAGGAAAGAAAAGGAAAAAAGGAAAAACAAGAGGAAGATTTTAATTTTTTATAAAAGTCTTTCCTTATTTGCCTTGGGCAAGTATTATAAAAGAAGGGGAGGAGAGGCCTCATGAGCAAGCTATTCTTTTTCTCTCTTCTCTCTACTCTTCTCCTAAGGGTCGACCCTTGCTTCCCTTCATGCTAGGGCCGGCCACCTCTTGTGGATGCTTGGTGTGGCCGGATACAAAGAGAAGGAGAAGAAGAGGAGAAGTAGGAATTGCATCATCTCTTATTTGCTTGCTTGTGCTCTCTTTCTTGTGGTCGGATCTCTCTGTTGGTGCAACCTTAGGTCAAGGTTGACCTAGTTGACCCGACTCGAGTTGACCTGATTCGAGTTGTATTTTGATGTTTGACAAGAACAGAAGAGTTGTATTTTGATGGGAGATTGTTGGTGCAACCTTAGGTCAAGGTTGACCTGGTTGACCTGACTCAAGTTGTATCTTGATGTTTGACAAGAACAGAAACTTGGGAGGTTGTGGGTGCAACCCTTGGTCAAGGTTGACCTGGTTGACCCGAGGTGAGTTGACCTGACTCGGAAAAGTCCAAGCAGGGAGCTTGGCACGGGAAAAGTCCAAGCAGGGAGCTTGGCATGGGAAAAGTCCAAGCAGGGAGCTTGGCACGGGAAAAGTCCAAGCAGGGAGCTTGGCATGGGAAAAGTCCAAGCAGGGAGCTTGGCACGGGAAAAGTCCAAGTATGGAGACTTGGCACGGAGAAGTCCAAGTATGGGAACTTGGCAAGTGGAAGTCGGAGAGGGCTCGGTAGCTCGTTCTCCGGACTAGGTCAAAGAGGGCTCGGTAGCTCGTTCTCTGGACCGGATGGAAGTCGGAGAGGGCTCGGTAGCTCGTTCTCCGAACTGTGGTCAGAGAGGGCTTGGTAGCTCGTTCTCTGGACCGGATGTGGAAAGTCCTGGTGACTGAAGCCAAGCAGACGTAAAAGTCCTAGTAAGTGAAGCTAGGCAGTTTGGAAGTCCTGGTGAGTGAAGCCAGGCAGATGGAAAGTCCTGGTGAGTGAAGCCAGGCAGTTGGAAAGTCCTGGTGAGTGAAGCCAGGCAGTTGGAAAGTCCTGGTGAGTGAAGTCAGGCAAGGGAAATCTAGATAGGTCAAGGTTGACCAGACATCTGGTGAGAAGTCCAAGCAGGGAGCTTGGCACGAGAAAAGTCCAAGTATGGAGACTTGGCACGGAAAAGTCCAAGCAGGGAGCTTGGCACGGGAGAAGTCCAAGTATGGAAGCTTGGCATGGGAAGTCAGAGAGGGCTCGGTAGCTCGGTAGCTCGGTAGCTCGTAGCTCGGCAGCTCGCTCTTCGGACTAGGTCAGAGAGGGCTCGGTAGCTCGTTCTCTGGACCGGATGGAGTCGGAGAGGGCTCGATAGCTCGTAGCTCGGTAGCTCGGTAGCTCGGTAGCTCATTCTCTGGACCGGACGAAGTCGGAGAGGGCTCGACAGGTCGTTCTCCGGACTAGGCCAGAAAGGGCTCGGTAGCTCGGTAGCTCGGTAGCTCGGTAGCTCGGCTGATCGGTCTGGTGACCGATCAGTAACCAAACAGAATGCTTCTGTGGATTATCTGATCGGTCTGGAGACCGATCAGAAAGCAAACAGAAGAAGAAGAAGGAGAAAGGCTGATCGGTCCAGGGACCGATCAGACTCCTCCTGGACCGATCAGGACATAGCCTGATCGGTCCAGGCTTAGCCTGATTGGTCCCCAAGACCGATCAGAACACTCCTGGACCAATCAGGAGTGTGCCTGATCGGTCCAGGCCCTACAGATATATAGTTCTTGCTCTTCCTCTTCGCAGGTTATATATCGAGATCGAGGGCCTCTACAGATATAGTTCTTGCTCTTCCTCCTTACTGCGATTTGAGCTTTGCTGAGCTCTCGGTTTGCTGAAGCTTCGCGTGAGCTTCGTGCTGGTTTTCTAGCTGCTGGAGCCGTGAAGCTGCTGCTTCATCAACGGACTCCGACGAGAAGGCAAGCAAGTGTGTTTACAATTTCTATTGTTCGTGTTTGCTTCCTCTATTGTTGTACTCCTCTGTTTTGCTGTTGCAAAGACTTTGTGATGAGGTTTCTCCACCCAGAAGGAGTTCATATTAGCTGGTTATCCGGGGTTTCATCCAGCGACGGATTGATAGGCTTCGTCCACCTTACGGACACGCCGAGGAGTAGGAGTATCATCTCCGAACCTCGTTACATCGCTGTGTCTAAGGTTTGATCTTCTTGTCTTTGTTTCTTTGTTTTATTTTCCGCTGCGCTAACGTCAACTTGTAGAAAGAAACGAAGATTTGGGGTCGGCTATTCACACCCCCCCTCTCTAGCCGCGACCATCGATCCTAACACTCTCCCCTTCCTTTTCCCTTGCTCTCTTTTGCTCCTTGGTGGTGGTGGTGGCTAAATTCTAGAGAAGGAGGAAGAAGGCTTTTGGGTGGTGTTCATCTTGGAGGATCGTCGCCCACACGATGTCCAAGGCAAGGCGAGGAATACGACATAAGATCTCGAGGTTAATACAAAGGAAAGGTATAACTAGTAATTATTTTCCGCATCATGCTAATTATTTTTTTTTGTAAGAATTCCAAATACAAGAGGCATTAGATTCTAGTTTTTCGAATTTGTAATTCGAGTTGTGTTTTTTTTTTGTTTTCCGAATTTGTGATTCGATTATTCTTTTCGATTAAACCTAATGTTATTTTAGGAAATTAAATATTGAATTTCTATTAAAGGCTTTGTCGAGGCAGTGGTGGATGATCCCATACCCAAGAAGGCCTAGTGCCTCGCCATGTTTGACCTGGGAGCCGATTTTAGAAATAAATATTTAATTAACTTTATAACAGAGGTGGATTTGGATCAATAGTGTTAAGTTCCGCTTGCGATCCAAATCTAAACCATTAAGAACAAATAAGTTAAATTTGGAATCAATAATGTTAAGTTCCATTTACGATTCCTAATTTAACTTCTAAAGAACACAATAGGTTGTTTAGGAAAGGTTCGATACTTATACAAAATTTTTGTACAGTGAAACTGATACGATCTTCCTAGAACCAACCAACATTAGTTGATTGCAAATCTTTGATTCTAACATTGCAATGTGTTGGCCTTGCTTTCTAACTTACTCATCCATTTTTTCTAACTTTGTATTTTGCTCCATCACTATTTGGTTGCATGTACTACAGCTTGGAACTTCTCCCCATAAATCAAATGGGTTAACACCATCACCAAACATACATACTCGTCGACCTGGTCTATCTAGTCCAATGATTTGAGAAAATATGTCATGTTGACCTATTTGATCATCCTCATCTTCAAGAAGTTGATTTTCTAGTTCTTTCATTGCAGCCTTTACCAAAAAATCAAAAGCCATAATTTATACATAGTGATGATGAAAACAAATATCTTTGAAAGTAATATAGTTGAAGTTTATAATGTAACTTACCAATTTTTCTGCCACGATGTTGCTTGAGGGGCTTCCATTAGCATGAGTGAAGCAAGCATGGAATAATTCAACTCGTGATAGAGATTGCCCCTCTTCTTTTCTCTAAAATTACAATTGTTAAAAGTTTGTAGATTCTAATGCATGTACAATTATAACATTAATAAGATAAATTACCTATTTTTGTTGCACTTGAGTAAAAGATCTTCTTCCAGTTGTCTGATTCATTATCTTTTGCTTCCCAACAATCTTATTTTTTCACTTTGTTCCTAATATATTAAATTCAAATTGATACACAATACAAAAGTCAAAAAGAAAATTTTTCTAAACAGATAAAATATTATATACCTTTGATTTTTCTGAATTCCACTGAACAACTAATTTCACATATTGCTCTACAAAAGCTCTGTTATCTCTTTCTTACAGAACTACTTGTATTGGCAACTTAAAATCATAATACTTCTTTTTTATTTCTGACATCTAATTTCTCTATTTTTTTGCTATTGAACATAGTGTCCAACCTTCTGTTCCAAGAGGAAGGTCGTACTTATTCAACACAGGCATTTTTACAATTTACCCTCATAATAAAAAAATTATTTAATAATAAAATTATGCAATAACATTTCAATTACATTTATAACATTTTTTCCTTATTTTCCAGGGGCATTTTATGTCAATCTTCCACATCAATTGGATAAAATTTACCATTTCTTGTCAAAGTACCCAAAAAATCAGTAAATTTATTTCTTCTTGATCCTATAGGACCTCCCATACCATCACATTGAATCTTAATACATGGCGGCGTACTAGGTCATCCCCAAATCTCTTTCATAAATGTAGGGCCTCTAGTTTTCTTCTTAGCATCAAGAGATTCACTTTCACTATCTACATAAAGAAAAAAAAAAAGGAGAAATAAATGGTTTAATAAATACAGTGAAATAAATTATTTCATTCTTCGCACAAGTTACCTGATCAAATTCTCGTCCATAAAATCATTTTCAATAATCTAATTTGAAGCTTATAACTCAATGCCTTCTTGATTTGAAGCTTCATCTATTTAGTTATTTAATGCACCTTGAATGTTTTGACAATTTGCACAAGTATTGTTTGAACAAAATATAAGCAACTTGAGTTTTAAATTATAAATAAGAATGTTCTGACCTTTTCCACTAGTTATCACGTTCTTAATTTCCCTTACATGATAGACTTCAATAAAGTATATAGCATATAAAAGAAAAAGTCAAATAAGAGTTATACAAAAGAAAACAATAGATTGTTGATGGTTATCACATTCTCAAGGTACCTCTTTCTTTAGAGTTTTGAGTTGCGTGATTGTCAATCAAAATATGTGGTTTAGTATTTGCCCCATCTTGAAGTTAAAAAATGAGGTTTTCCAATATTTTTACTTTTAAGAGTCATTCCTATCAAAGGAAAGTTATATAGGATAAATAAAGCATGAAATAACCATTATACCAAACTATATCAAAACTTAATATTTTGAAATAAAAATTCATAAGTTTCATATATGTTTATATCTAATACCTTGTACATCATTGTGTTGTTGCTTTGAAGCTTCATCTATTTGGTTATTTGATGCACTTGAATGTTTTGACAATCTACACAAGTATTGTTTAAACAAAATATAAACAACTTGAGTTTTAAATCATAATCAAGAATGTTCAGACCTTTTTCGTTAGTTATCACTTTCTCAAGTTCCCTTGCACGATAGACTTGAATAAAGTATATATCATTTAAAAGAAAAAGTCAAATAAGAATTATACAAAAGAGAATAATAGATTGATGATGTATAAAATAAGATGCTACCTCTTTCTTTTGAGTTTCGAGTTGCATGATTGTCAATTAAAATCTGTGGTTGAGTATTTGCCCCATCTTGAAGGTAAAATGAGATTTCCCAACATTTTTTACTTTTAAGAGTCATTGCTATCAAAGACTAGTTATATAGGAATAATAAAGCATGAAATAACCATTAGACCAAACTACATCGAAACTTTTGAAATAAAAAGTTCATAAGTTTCATATATTTCTATATCTAATACCTTGTACATCATTATGTTGCTATTTTGAAGTTTCATCTATTTGGTTATTTGATGCACCTTGAATGTTTTGACAATCTGCACAAGTATTGTTTGAACTAAATATAAACAACTTGAGTTTTAAATCATAATAAAAAATACGTTGACCTTTTCCGCTAATTACCACGTTCTCAAGTTCCCTTGCACGATAGACTTGAATAAAGTATATGACATATAAAAGAAAAAGTCAAATAAGAGTTATACAAAAGAAAATAATAGATTGCTGATATATAAAATAAGATGCTACCTCTTTTTTGAGTTTCGAGTTGTGTGATTGTCAATCAAATTTTATGGTTGAATATAAGCCCCATCTTGAAGTTGAAAATGAGGTTCTCCAACATTTTTACTTTTAAGAGGCATTGCTATCAAAGACAAGTTATATAGGATAAATAAAGCATGAAATAATCATTATGCCAAACTATATTGAAACTTAATATTTTGAAATAAAAAATTCATAAGTTTCATATATTTCTATATTTGATACCTTGTACATCATTGTGTTACTACTTTGAAGCTTCATCTATTTGGTTATTTGATACACCTTGAATGTTTTGACAATATGCATAAGTATTATTTGAATAAATATAAGTAACCTGAGTTTTAAATGATAATCAAGAACATTGTGACTTTTTCCGTTAGTTATCACATTCTCAAGTTCCCTTGCACGATTGACTTGAATAAAGTATATAGCATATAAAAGATAAAGCAGAACAGAGAAGGAGGAGATTGAGAGTGCGGCGAAGATGGTTTGGTTTCAGTGTGAGGATTGTGGGGAAAATCTGAAGAAGCCTAAGCTGCCCAATCACTTCCGAATCTTCTCCGCCTGCAAGCTGTCGTGCATGAATTGCGGAAAGACGTTCTATCGAAACAGCATGCAGAGCCATAAGTAGTGCATATCAGAAGCAGAGAGATACAGTCCTAAAGACTAGGGAAAAGCTTCACAAGATACACTAGCTAAGCCTGAGAAGCCCAAGCAAAATGCAGAGGTTGATGTTAATGCCGGTTTGTCATCGCATTCTCCTTGGTTCTGTAGCCTTTGCAATACAACTACTATCAACCAGCAGACTTTACTGCTCCATGCTGATGACAAGAAGCACAGGGCAAAAGCAAAAGCTTACCATGCTTCTCATAATCAATCTTCTCAAACTGTAGTATCGGCTTCAAACAAGGAGGTGTCTGGTGACAAACCATTTGCCAGTTCTGATGGATCAAATAATATGAAAAATGAAGATAAATCGAAGGATTAATCAGTCAGTTGCAAATTGGTTGCAGAAGCGAAAAATGGAAGTTTGGAACAAAGAAAGAAAAAAGATGGTGCAAGTGAGTCTACTAATTGTGAAGTAATACAAGCAGGAGAAACAGAAAAAGTAGATAAACAACCAAAGAAAAGGAAGCGTCCTGGAGATCAAGATAAGCAGTCTAAGAGTAAACAATTCCAATCATAAAATCAAGTGAAGAAATTTGTAACTTCTACCTTAAGTCAATTCCAGATCAAACGGTGAAGATTTAAAAAATTGCAAAGGATTGTAATTAAGATGGTCGAAGAATTTGGTGCCGCTGAAGAAGAGGAACAACTTCAGGCGAAGTTAATGGACAAGATAAATTCAAGCTCTCGCTTTGTGGTTGACAACAAGAAAATCAAGTTAGTTATTAAGGCTGAGCAGTCATGATTTTCCAATGTGGAAGTGAAAAACTTCCAATGAGAGTAACAATCAGTCAAAACCCAATTCATGCATGTTCTGTTTCAAGAAGGGCTAAAGCATCTCCGTGTTGATCGATCTAGCATGGCTTTTTTTTGATCATCTGTTCCTGGTTATCAATTTGTTATAAACATCATGATTCACCAAGGATAATTGTGTCACTAAAATCAAATCCAATTTGTTATTATTTCTCTATGAAGTTTTTGGAGGCTAACGTATTCTATTCGATCTAGTATTTTATATCATTATTGTCATTAACACCTTTAATCTTATTTGATATTGACCTTCTAAAAAAGTCAAATAAGAGTTATACAAAAGAAAACAATAGATTATTGATGTATAAAATAAGATGTTACCTCTTTTTTTAGTTTCGAGTTACATGATTACCAAATAAAATGTGGTTGAGTATTTGCCCCATGTTGAAGTTGAAAATAGGTTTCCCAACATTTTTTACTTTTAAAAGTCAATCTTATCAAAGGTAAGTTATATAAGATAAATAAAACATGAAATAATGGAAATAACCATTATACCAAACTATATCAAAATTCATAAGTTTCATATATTGTGTTGGCTTTGAAGTTTTATCCATTTGGTTATATAACATACCTGGTATGTTTTGGCATTCTGCAAGAGTATTGATTCCATCAAAATATAAGCAAGGTTTTAATTATAAGCAAGAAAGTCCTAACCTCTTTTTGAATCACGCTTCAATCATAATTTGAAATTGTGTATTTGCCTTATCTTGACATTGAAAATGAGGTTTTCCAATAGCTTTACCGTCACAAGCCATTTCTATCAAGAGAAAAAGTTACAATTTGTAGATAAAAAGAAAGTTAGTTATATATCCTTTGATATGATAAATAAAGGGTCCATAGTGAAAAGTGAAAATAACATATATATGTCAAATCTATTCTCCTATTATCACTTTATATCATATTAATTAAACATAAAAATTATATATGCTAGACAAAATCTCATCATAAACAGAATCTCATCATGTATCAACATCAATTTCAACGACTATAGTATCATCCCAAACCCAAACGATTTCTTCATGGTCGTTGTCGTCTCCAGGATTACAAATACAACTTTGAAGGCATGTATCTGTTGGATTGAGATGCACATGAGGGGGGGGGGGGGTGAATCACATGTCTTAAAAACTTTTCAAAAATAAAGTACGCAGCGAAAAATTAAAGCGGAATGAGAACACAAGAAAACACGGGAGGTTTTACTTGGTTCGGAGTCTTCGGCGACTCCTACTCTAAGACCTAGGTCCCACAAACCTATTGATGGTTAATCCACTAAAAACCTCTTTCAGTGCCTCTAAAAGAGGAAATCGAGTACAAAGAAGATTGGTGAAGTGCAACAGACTGCACTTCCCGTTTATATAATTTAAGTAAAATAAAAATGTTACTGACACTTAGGATCGAAGTGGCTTGTTCGTGTATGGATATCGGTCTACCGGTCACGATCAGAAGTCCCCGGAATAGTCATAGGGCACAACAACTTCTCAGCAGAGTCATAGCAGGAGCCCAGAGCAGTTGGAACCTTAAATGGGTGTGTAGTAGCTTGTATAAGTGTTGTGTCTTGAGGCTTCCTCGAGATTAGCTTATATAGTGCATTGAAGGCACCTTTCATAGCCATTGAAGGTGCCTCCAACTTGAGAAAGTTGATCTCGAACAGCACGGCCTCTATCCGTGACTTTATCCAAAGTTTATCCTTTGGAAGGCGCCTTCCATGTAACGACCCGACCCTCTTGGCCCATTTGGCGACCCTCGGGTCGTCGACCGTCGGCCCATATGTCGTCGGCCCATTTGGCGACCTCTCATGTCGTCGACCGACGACCCTTGGTCGTGCCGTTACTCTTTAGGACTTCCCACCCCTGGCAGTAGATTTTTGCCTCCCCTAGGATTCGAACTCTAAACCTCCAGGTTTAGAGTTCGAATCCTAGGGAAGGCAAAAATCTACTTGTAAAATACCAGAAAATAGGCGAATATTAATAAAGGAATTTTCTGGAATTTTAGGACATTTTTCGGGAATTTTTCGGAGCTCGTATGGACGAGTTAACGGGGACAAGAACGGGGCCCGGGAAAGCCTGTTTAGGCTACCCCATTTAGGCGAGGAAAAGTTATTTATTTTCTTTTCCTTTTTATTTGTTTTTCTTTTCTCTTTTATTCCTCTCCCCGACGCCGTTCCCTTCTTCTCCCCCGACGCCGAGTCGCACCCTCTCCTTGCCCTAACCGCCGGCGTGCCCTAACCGCCGGCCACTCGGCGGTTCTTCTCCTTCCTCTTCTCCTCTTCCTTTGCCAGCACAAACCACTCGCGGAGCAGCGTTGTCTCAACGCTGCCGACTTCTGCCGAGCCTCTTCTCTCTCGGGTCTTTGTCGAGCCGCCTTCTCTACCCGACAGCGACGCCGCCGCACGGGACAGCGCCGGCGACTCTCGAGCCAACGCAGCCGAGGACCCGACTCTAGCCTCTGCCCCGACTCCAGCGATGCCGTCCCTGTGCCCTAGTTCACCACCGCCGGCCCTTCTCCTAGCCTCCAGTCGCTGTGTCTAGCATTTGTTTGACATCAGTTCTTCCCGTTGTGCCCTAACCGAACTCCTTCCACTTCTGCCGACTCCTCCCTCTTCCTCATCTGATCCTTCAGATACTTTCACATCATTAGTTGCCGGAAGAGAGGATATCGAGTAGGTAAGCCTTATTGGGCATTTGGGATTTGATTACTTTGGTTTTTGCCTAATTTGGGAGTTTGGTATCAGAATTCTAATTTTTGTTAATGGGAAGTTCTGGACTTAGGTTAATGTTGGCTGTGGATTCAAGCATCACCATTTGTAGGGCGTTAATTGGGTTTCCAGCAGTTACTCGGTTCTGATAGCCTCTCCATTCAGTGGCTACTGGTTCCTACGACGACTGTGAATCTAGGTAAGATGTAGGGTAACAGATCCTTGTTGTAAATGAGAAGTGTTAGCAAGAATTGTTAACTTGGGTACATGTGTTTGTTTGGGCAGCAACCTTTTGATTTACAGCAACAATTTATCTTTGCTAGCAGTAAAGTTTTGTTTTCCAGCAGCATCTTGGTCCAGCAGCAGTAAGGTAAGGGTTTAGTTTATGGATTGAGTTGACACACTCTTGATACATGTTGTTTTAGGTATGAAATGATACATACATAATTTGGTATAGGGTGATTTAGGTACATTTCGATACATGATAAATTAGAGTCATGTTTCGAATTTGATATTAGTTATATATAACATATGTAATGGATAAATTACATATGTGATGTAAGATAGTGATTAGGGGATTTGATTTGGCCAACTAATTTATACGTGAGTAGCTAAATCTGTATATTGTGACACAGGACTTTGACGCGAGACGGGTATCTCAACGTCGTGTTTGGACCATATTGGACTTGTTGATTGGAGGCGGGTACTTTTGACTTATTGTCTTTGATATGCTTAGTAATGAAAATAATATGTTGCATTAACTGTGTTTCATATTTGTTTCGGTTAATCACTGCCCAATACATGTTACCTGTTTGATTGATTGTTGTTTACATCTTGTATGGATATGTACCTGATTCCACATGCTCATGGGTAGTGATATAACCATATTTTTATCATGTCAGGACCTAGGTTTGATACCTTATAGGATCAGATACCTTGATATGATTCATTCGGTTTGGTGCACATTATGATATATCCAGAGATTGGTTTAGTATATTACCATGTTTAGTGACATGCACCATTCGCATGATTGCATGCTGAGTGATTGATTGCTCCTTTATTGTCGAGCACTTTGCCAGTTTCATCACTGTTCGGTGCTCCGTTGTGACGCTCACGGGTAGCATGACACCGCGTGGTAGCACGTCAGTTTGACTCTTCCGGTGCTCCGTTGATCCGCTCATGGGTAGTGTGACGCAGCGTGTAGCACGTTAGAGATTCCTCCCCGTCATAGTGTACCGGGAGTTGAGAGCATTGCGCTCCCCCATTTTATGATTTGGGGTAGGAGTACGTATGTACTCCGACAGCATCCCGTCCACTCGGTCACTCATCAGGAGTAGTGATGCAGAGTGCACGGTTGTCATAGCCCTACCCACTCGGTCCCACTGTTGTTGTGAGTCGGCTGACTGGCGTCAGGGGTGACCATGACATTGGCATCATATGCATGATGCATTTATTGTTTGTGTTTGTGTTTGTTGCACTTATATGCTGCACATTGCTTGGATACCTTGATTGACATGCATACAGGTCTTCTATACCTTTCGAACTGTTTGTCCTTTTACCGGGTCCTGGTTAGTACAGATTCTCTCCTGTCTTCTTCGGTTTGTAGTTACCTTTATCTTTATCAGGAGACTGTACGCATGATTAGTGCTAGGTGTTATTTCTTTACTTTGCATATCAACTGTACCTGCTGAGTGTTGGACTCACCCCGCCTCCATTGTTGTTATTTTCAGGTTGATGCTGTCCGGAGGGAGTTCCAGTCGCTAGTCCCCACTGCACGTAGTGCTGGTCCCTGCAGACCTCGAGGATGTGATTGGTTTTTCGTTTGATTCCCTTTTCTGTTCTAGACTATTTGGACTTGTTATGTTCTGGATTATTTACTTATGGACATGGTATAGATTTTATTACATCGATGGGTTTGGATTTGGTTTTTATTCTACTACATGCCTGCCTGGACGGCAGAAGAGGTGAGTTCGTCGGATTTGAGTTTTACGAGTGTAGTGGAGTAGGGTGGATTTTGAGTCAGAGTATTATTATGTTGTTTATTTTATTAACTGCGTGGTTGTGACAGCCAGAGGCTGAGTATATATATATATAAACTGCGTGGTGATGTTTTATTTTGTTATTATTATTCCAGCCGCCTGTGGCTGAGGTATTTGTGAGATGTAGAAAAGTTTCAGATTGTCCACCGTACAGGGGAGATGCTGCCGAAATTTTCTCGGACAGGGACTCCTCTGGGGGCGTGACAATCTAGTGGTATCAGAGCACAGGTATACGATCTTTTGTTTTCGTATTTTTGATGTTTGGGATAACCTGATACCAATTTATTTACTTGGTATCAGAGCGCCAAGTTTGGCAATACTTGTTGGATTTTTTTGTATTTTGGATTTTCGGGATTTATCTGATACCAATTTATTTGGTATCAGAGCGGGTTATGATACCTGCTTTTGGTGTTCTGGAGATTTATCGGATACCGGTTGTTGGTATTCAGGATATTTGGGTTAGCCAGGTTTGCGAGTCAAACTGGGCATTTTCGGATTTTCGATATGGTTATGTTTCGGATTTCCGTTTCGGATTTATTTGGATTTCCGGCGATGTTTCTCGTTCGGAGTTTGAGGTCAAAGGTTGGGGACAGGACAGCGACGGAACATCTCCTGACGGCAAATAGGTATGATGTTTATTTTATGATAGTTACGACATCTATTAGCACTTTATCTTTATTACCTGTCTGGTTGTTGTAGCCATATTACATGTGGTGGGTTAGCCACTGATCTTGGTCGACCCTCATAGAGATCAAGGATTATAGTCTCTGGTGATTTTTCATATCATACCATCAGTAGTCTTAGCTTCTGTTACTACTATTAGGAGATGGAGGCACATACCAGCCTCTGCTATTGTTAGCTGGGTAGTGGATGATACCTACATATTTCTGTTGACCTAGCCAGGAGAGTTTTATACTCATATCTTTTGGATATTAGGGTATCAGGTACGATGGAAATTGGTCATTGGGGGTTACCATGTTTGATCATTGTTGAGAATGATTTGAGGTTGAGGGATATTGGAAGATCAGATATTGTGATGTGTTGATTTCTAATGATTTATGATAGTAAATGTTATGTGGTAGTTTGATGATCCATTATTAGATATTTGTTTTGATGATCTATTAGTGGATAAGATTATAAATCGGGTGCTAGAGAGTTTATGGTTTAGAGTGCCTATGAGATTTTAAAAATCTGGTTAATTGTGGTTAGTTAACAGGATGATAAAATTGATATTTGTTTCACCTGATATTGAACTATGTGGATAAATAATGATTTGATGTTTTGAATGCTAACTTACCCTCATGGAGAGTAGAGACTTATTCATCTGATATTAGTGGGCTGATATTTTTGAGGATATAAAAAAAAAAAAATGAGGGTGTCTCGATGATATTGAATTCTAGTTTTTTTTTCTTTTGGGTCGTACACATTTATTCATATGATATTATGTGGATTGACATTCTCTAGTTTGAGATGATGTATTAGTGTTGAATTGACCCATGAACTGATTTAGTTATTTGATAATGTAGTATACCATTTGATCGTGGTTTGATATACCTTAGTTGCTTGTGGAGGATTAAGGTATTCTTGATTAGTTAGTAGATGAATGATTTAGTTTTGTTGGTTGATCAGTAGAGGATTGTCATACTCTATTTTTAGAGGTTTGAACTTTTAGGTTGTTTGTGCTTAGTTATGTATCTAGAGCACATTTGAGTACATGCTTTGTACTGACGTGGAAAGGACGGATTCAGCCGTATATCATTGTCGGCTTGGATAGTTTATAGCGGATCGATGTATCCTATTCCATGAAGACTTTGACCATGGACTGTATATATCTGGTGGGATAACTTAGAGGGTGCTTTGGGATATGTGACCCCGCTGATGTAAGGAAGTGTAGAGCTAATTGCTTAACACTTATAGGATACAATAGTTACTAGTGTATACTGGAAGAGTATATTTGGATTTATGATGACAAAATTTCCCCATTAGATATAGTCTTGGTAGTGTATGATATTGACTGGCAATGTTATACCACGGTGTGTATATTTTTCTTGTCTGATACCAGTTCCTTTGAACCTAGAGCAGGGTTGTTACTGGATGATTAGGCTGCTTTATTTTGAGTTGCTTTTGATTGATGTATTCATGCTTGATACATATGCATGAATTTTGTTTAGATATACCGGTAACCCATGAGTGTAGGTAGCATAAGGTTGGTCTCTTTGATTGAGCTGGTATGCTGATTTTGCGTGTATATCATGATTGTTTTGGGTTGTAGGAATCCTGTGGTAGACTGCCCATTTGCAAGTAGTATATGTATCCATGTTCTGATATGGTTTGAAGGTTCCTTATGGATCATAGATATGTAGTTGGGTGTATGTATCTGGAGGTATTATTGAAGATATCTTGTTGATTAAATCCGAGATGTAGTATAAGTACATCAGTGGTGTTTTGATGGAGGCATTTTGTCGATTTAATCTGAGTTGTGATATGTACATATGTGTTTGGTGTGGTATCTGAGGTATCTTTTTGATTATGTTTGATATGTGAGTGCACCTGGGTTAAGTATGCTTTATTGGAAGTATATGTTGGTTATACTCTTGGCATAGATGTATATATGCCATGTGAGGTTGTTTGAGGTGTATTGTCGATTTTACCTATGTTGATTTTGCACACGTGTTCGGTATGTATTGTTGGATGTATCATACTGAATATACCTGAGTTGTGAGTGTGTTTGGTGTATAAGAATTGGAGGATTTTGTTGATCATACATATGTTGTGTGAGCATGTGTGCTAGGTGTATACATTGGTAGCAGTATGATGATTTTACTTATACTGAATGCAGAATGTGGAGTGACTGCATTATGTCGTTTGTTGGATTAACCCATCAACTAATTTTCCTATCAGTGGATGAACCACTAGGATGCTGATAGAGTTGATGATGGATTTGATTAGTTTACTAGGTTGTTATAGCCTAGGTTAACCACAGTGATTTGTGGTAGAGAGATCTTGTACAGTCTTTAGCTGGATAGTTAGGTGCCTTGGGGCACTTATATATTGTTTTGTGGTGGGGCGTTGCTCCCACATATTACGGATTGCTGGTAGCGGAGCATAGCTCCTATATTTATTGCAGATACCTATTTCAGATTATTTGTGGTGGAGCGTTGCTCCCACATATTGAGGATTTTTTGTGGTAGAGCGTTGCTCCCACATATGTGATGTTTCCTGTGATGGATCGTTGCTCTCACTCTGGAGGATATATTCTTTGGTGATTTATATCGTTGGTGATCATATTTCAGATTTATTGTCAGGGATCTTATGGTTAGAAATGTCTGTGATACGGACATTATGAGTATTGGTTTTACTATTAGGGTTAGGAAGCCTTAGAGGTTTTCAGAGACTGGATGATTTTGGCATTCCTATGATGTTTGGATCGGTTTCCATTATCTTTGTTGACGATGTTGTGATTTATTTTGGATCCACGGTGAGTTACGCACTTCATCTTTGCATAGTTCTAGAGATGCTTCGATGGAAACATCTAGATGTAAAGATCAGTAGTGCGTATTTTGGTTATCTTCTGTGAGATGTTTGAGACACACGGACATCAGTAGGAGAATACCGTGGTTCCACAGGAGATCGAGGTTGTTACCGTTGGGAGTAGACGGAGTCTATAGAAGATGCTCGCAACTTCCTTTGTTTGGCTCGATATTTCCGGAGATACGTTGAGGGTTTCTCTCGGATAGCTATGTCACTGACACGCCTGACCTGGAAAGGCGTGAAGTTCACTTGAACTAAGGATGACAAGACCAGCTTCTAGGAGCTGAAGCGAAGACTAGTGTCGGCTTCGATTTTTGGTTTTTACCTTCTGGAGAGGACGGATTTGTCTTCTACACCGACGCGTTTCTACAGGGTATGGGTGCTGTTCTGGTGCAGCACGTTAGAGTATTCTTATATGCTTCTCGATAGTTGAGGGAGCCTGAGAAGAAAATACTCAGTTCATGATCTGGAGTTGGTCGCTATTATTTTTGCCCTGAAGATTTGGCGGCAGTACCTGTATGATATTACATTGAGATTCTCACTGACCATCGGAGTCTCAAATATCTGCTCACTCGAAGTAACTTAATCTTCGACCGAGGAGATAGATGGAGTTCCTGAAGGATTATGATTGTACCATTAGCTATCACCTGGGAAAAGCTAATGTGGTTACCGATGCACTTAGCTAGAGGTCCAGAGGGACTTTAGCTTGCCACCGAGTTGTGGTCACAGATTTGATTCAGGATTTCTCTGTGTTAGACCTTGAGGAGCAGGGACAGACCGAGCAGGGTAGTCTCGTTACCATAATTGCTCAGTCGTCGATCAGGATGAGAATCCGAGAGGCCCAGTTGTTGGGATCTCATAGAGCTCTGCGGGGCAGAGTGGTCTTTACTATCGGACGGAGGATGTCAGGGGCACAAGACTGCCAGAAGAGTTATGCTGACTGGAGTCGGAGACTCTTAGAGTTCTTCATTTGCGACCATGTATTTCTGTGAGTTTTACCCACGAAAGGGGTGAAGAGATTTGATCTCAGAGGTAAGCCAGCTCCGTGATACATTGGACCTTTCCAGATCTCGGAAAGGATTGGAGCAGTAGCTTACTGGTTGGCATTATCGCCGTCCTTGGCAGGCGTTCGCGTCGTATTCCACGTATCTATACTGAGGAGATACATACCCAATCCGATACATGTGTTGATAGATAATCTCAGTTCCCTTTAGTTTGACGTCACCTATGAGGAGGTTCCGGTTTGGATTTTTGACCGGAAAGAGCGTCAGTTGCGGAACAAGACTATTTGGCTGGTTAAGTCGGATGACAGTATCATTCGGACGAGGAGGCTATTTGGGAGCTCGAGGATACGATCCGAGCTCGATATCCCCATCTTTTCACTTGAGGTATGTGATTTATTTACCGTTCAGCATTTATACTCTATATCTGTTGTTAGTACTTGCTGATGGTAGATAACGAAATTTGGGGACCAAATTTTTATTAGTGGGGGAGAATGTAAAATACCAGAAAATAGGCGAATATTAATAAAGGAATTTTCTGGAATTTTAGGACATTTTTCGGGAATTTTTCGGAGCTCGTATGGACGAGTTAACGGGGACAAGAACGGGGCCCGGGAAAGCCTGTTTAGGCTACCCCATTTAGGCGAGGAAAAGTTATTTATTTTCTTTTCCTTTTTATTTGTTTTTCTTTTCTCTTTTATTCCTCTCCCCGACGCCGTTCCCTTCTTCTCCCCCGACGCCGAGCCGCACCCTCTCCTTGCCCTAACCGCCGGCGTGCCCTAACCGCCGGCCACTCGGCGGTTCTTCTCCTTCCTCTTCTCCTCTTCCTTTGCCAGCACAAACCACTCGCGGAGCAGCGTTGTCTCAACGCTGCCGACTTCTGCCGAGCCTCTTCTCTCTCGGGTCTTTGTCGAGCCGCCTTCTCTACCCGACAGCGACGCCGCCGCACGGGACAGCGCCGGCGACTCTCGAGCCAACGCAGCCGAGGACCCGACTCTAGCCTCTGCCCCGACTCCAGCGATGTCGTCCCTGTGCCCTAGTTCACCACCGCCGGCCCTTCTCCTAGCCTCCAGTCGCTGTGTCTAGCATTTGTTTGACATCAGTTCTTCCCGTTGTGCCCTAACCGAACTCCTTCCACTTCTGCCGACTCCTCCCTCTTCCTCATCTGATCCTTCAGATACTTTCACATCATCAGTTGCCGGAAGAGAGGATATCGAGTAGGTAAGCCTTATTGGGCATTTGGGATTTGATTACTTTGGTTTTTTGCCTAATTTGGGAGTTTGGTATCAGAATTCTAATTTTTGTTAATGGGAAGTTCTGGACTTAGGTTAATGTTGGCTGTGGATTCAAGCATCACCATTTGTAGGGCGTTAATTGGGTTTCCAGCAGTTACTCGGTTCTGATAGCCTCTCCATTCAGTGGCTACTGGTTCCTACGACGACTGTGAATCTAGGTAAGATGTAGGGTAACAGATCCTTGTTGTAAATGAGAAGTGTTAGCAAGAATTGTTAACTTGGGTACATGTGTTTGTTTGGGCAGCAACCTTTTGATTTACAGCAACAATTTATCTTTGCTAGCAGTAAAGTTTTGTTTTCCAGCAGCATCTTGGTCCAGCAGCAGTAAGGTAAGGGTTTAGTTTATGGATTGAGTTGACACACTCTTGATACATGTTGTTTTAGGTATGAAATGATACATACATAATTTGGTATAGGGTGATTTAGGTACATTTCGATACATGATAAATTAGAGTCATGTTTCGAATTTGATATTAGTTATATATAACATATGTAATGGATAAATTACATATGTGATGTAAGATAGTGATTAGGGGATTTGATTTGGCCAACTAATTTATACGTGAGTAGCTAAATCTGTATATTGTGACACAGGACTTTGACGCGAGACGGGTATCTCAACGTCGTGTTTGGACCATATTGGACTTGTTGATTGGAGGCGGGTACTTTTGACTTATTGTCTTTGATATGCTTAGTAATGAAAATAATATGTTGCATTAACTGTGTTTCATATTTGTTTCGGTTAATCACTGCCCAATACATGTTACCTGTTTGATTGATTGTTGTTTACATCTTGTATGGATATGTACCTGATTCCACATGCTCATGGGTAGTGATATAACCATATTTTTATCATCTCAGGACCTAGGTTTGATACCTTATAGGATCAGATACCTTGATATGATTCATTCGGTTTGGTGCACATTATGATATATCCAGAGATTGGTTTAGTATATTACCATGTTTAGTGACATGCACCATTCGCATGATTGCATGCTGAGTGATTGATTGCTCCTTTATTGTCGAGCACTTTGCCAGTTTCATCACTGTTCGGTGCTCTGTTGTGACGCTCATGGGTAGCGGGACGTGGTAGCACGTCAGTTTGACTCTTCCGGTGCTCCGTTGATCCGCTCATGGGTAGTGTGACGCAGCGTGTAGCACGTTAGAGATTCCTCCCCGTCATAGTGTACCGGGAGTTGAGAGCATTGCGCTCCCCCATTTTATGATTTGGGGTAGGAGTACGTATGTACTCCGACAGCATCCCGTCCACTCGGTCACTCATCAGGAGTAGTGATGCAGAGTGCACGGTTGTCACAGCCCTACCCACTCGGTCCCACTGTTGTTGTGAGTCGGCTGACTGGCGTCAGGGGTGACCATGACATTGGCATCATATGCATGATGCATTTATTGTTTGTGTTTGTGTTTGTTGCACTTATATGCTGCACATTGCTTGGATACCTTGATTGACATGCATACAGGTCTTCTATACCTTTCGGACTGTTTGTCCTTTTACCGGGTCCTGGTTAGTACAGATTCTCTCCTGTCTTCTTCAGTTTGTAGTTACCTTTATCTTTATCAGGAGACTGTACGCATGATTAGTGCTAGGTGTTATTTCTTTACTTTGCATATCAATTGTACCTGCTGAGTGTTGGACTCACCCCGCCTCCATTGTTGTTATTTTCAGGTTGATGCTGTCCGGAGGGAGTTCCAGTCGCTAGTCCCCACTGCACGTAGTGCTGGTCCCTGCAGACCTCGAGGATGTGATTGGTTTTTCGTTTGATTCCCTTTTCTGTTCTAGACTATTTGGACTTGTTATGTTCTGGATTATTTACTTATGGACATGGTATAGATTTTATTACATCGATGGGTTTGGATTTGGTTTTTATTCTACTACATGCCTGCCTGGACGGCAGAAGAGGTGAGTTCGTCGGATTTGAGTTTTACGAGTGTAGTGGAGTAGGGTGGATTTTGAGTCAGAGTATTATTATGTTGTTTATTTTATTAACTGCGTGGTTGTGACAGCCAGAGGCTGAGTATATATATATATAAACTGCGTGGTGATGTTTTATTTTGTTATTATTATTCCAGCCGCCTGTGGCTGAGGTATTTGTGAGATGTAGAAAAGTTTCAGATTGTCCACCGTACAGGGGAGATGCTGCCGAAATTTTCTCGGACAGGGACTCCTCTGGGGACGTGACACTACTGCCAGGGGTGGGAAGTCCTAGTGAGTAACGGCACGACCAAGGGTCGTCGGTCGACGACATGAGAGGTCGCCAAATGGGCCGACGACATATGGGCCGACGGTCGACGACCCGAGGGTCGCCAAATGGGCCGCCAAATGGGCCAAGAGGGTCAGGTCGTTACAATAAAAAGGCGTAAATGGGCCGCCAAATGGGCCAAGAGGGTCGGGTCGTTATAATAAAAGGCGCCTTTTTATTGTATCGACCCGGCCCTTTGGCCTCTTGGGCGGCCCTTGCGGCGACCCACTGGCGGCCCTTATGTCGTCAGCCCATTTGGCGACCTCTCATGTCGTCGACCGATGACCCTTGTGTAACACCCGCCCTCCCTGCTATCAACAAGGGACGGGGCTACGATACTCTACGTACGTATTACAGCGGAAGACTTAAAATTATTTTTCTTAACTTAATTAAAACCGAACTACACTAACATGGTTTCATAACATGATAACAAAATAAATAAAAACTTAAAATCAAGTCACCCATATTGTATTACATTTCACAAAACCAAAGCATAGTTCTTAAAGGTTTTAAAGCAGGTTCTTAATTAGTTGCCTAGCCACCGCCACACACATCTTCGTTGCCCCTCCTGCTGCTCCTTTAACTCATCCAGCTTTTTCCTTTATCTGTGGTACAAGGAAAGTAAGCTATGAGCAATCATGGCTCAGTAAGTTCCTTTCCTACTCACTAAAACCAACAATCAGTACATAATCAAATAATGTCTCAACTTAACATGATCTCAACTAGTCATGACATAACATATCATACTCTTTAAGCATATCATGCAACATAACAAACATTATAACTAGTCATGGCATATCATCTCTTAAAGCATAGCATGAAACATAACATAATCATATCATGACATATCATCTCTTAAAACATAGCATGAAACATAACATAATCTTATCATGGCATATCATCTCTTAAAACATAGCATGAAACATAACATAATCATATCATGGCATATCTTAAATCATAGCTTCAACACAACATAATCATAGATTATATGCATCATGATTTTAAAAACATGTATCCGAAAAACATGTGTATGTCTCATGATCTTTTAAAACCATTTTCTTCTTACATATATATACTTGAACATAATATCAACATATTTAGGGCCCCGGCTTGTACCATACATACATAACATGGATGCGCGCGTCCTAAGTATATCCAAGGTAGCAAGTCTTGAATCATACTAGGAACTAGGTCAAGATCACAAAGCATGGCCTAGGGGCGTATTTGAAGAGTCCATCCCTTATTAGCCTAGATCACAAAGCAAGGCTTGACCTAGATCACAAAGCAAGGCCTAGGGGTGTACTAAGGAGCCCATCCCTTATTAGCCTAGATCACAAAGCAAGGCTTAGCCTAGATCACAAAGCAAGGCCTAGGGACTGATTAGGAGTCCACCCTTGGTACAAGCCTTACATAGTAAAATAGCATGTATAAAAATGCATCATTTAGTCACATAGCATAGCATAAAAGTATGCATCACTTAGGCATACATTATGTCATAAAAGTATGCATCACTTAGGCATACATCATATCATAAAAAGTATGCATCACTTAGGCATACATCATGTCATAAGAAAGTATGCATCACTTAGGCATACATCATATCATAAAAAGTATGCATCACTTAGGCATACATCATGTCATAAGAAAGTATGCATCACTTAGGCATACATCATATCATAAAAAAAAGTAGACATATTTTAAACACATAGCACATCATAAAAACATGCATATTCTAAGTACATAGCATATCATTAAAGCATGCATATTTCTACTCACATAGCATATCATAAAAGAATGCATATTCTAAGCACATAGCATATCATTAAAGCTTACATATTTCTAAGCACATAACATATCATTAAAACATGCATATCCCTATCCACATATCATATCATAAAAAGGTATAAATCACAAGCATACATGGTTAAGCATAAGGGTATATCATGTGATTATACTATCATAAGAAACATGGTAACATAGTTAACTTGGGTTCTAAGCTTCCTAAACCCTTGGGTTCCTATCATGGCCGAACCCCCTTAGGTCTCAATTTAGGTAAAAACAACCTCCAAGCATGTGAACCCTAAATCATCATCACATAAATTTCATAGGAAGCATTATAAGCATGATTAACTTGGTTTCTAAGTTCTCCAAGTCCTTAAACTCATGTGGCCGAACCCTATCAGTATATAAACAAGGTCCCAAATGTCATGAAAGCATGGAAACCTTAAACCATATTTATAGCATTTTTTTTCCAAATAGCATAGTAAGCATATTGAGCTAGTTCCTAAGTTCTTCAAGCCCTTAACGTATGTCTTGGTCAATCTTTTAACAAGTATTCATTAGGGCTAAAAACAGACATACAAGCATGTGAACTTGAACTAACATCATGTATAAATTCATAACAAGACATCATACAATAGGTATGGCCGAAACTTACCCTAGCCTCATTTAGGTCACTAAACAACATATAGTATGAGAACTTTGGTTTTCTACTTATCATATTTCATGTAGAGTGACATAAGCATATTTAATTTTTGTTCTAGGGTTTCTAGGGCATTTATCCCTTCATGGCCGAAACACACAATGATCCATTTAGGTCATGGAAAAATTATACAAATATGTGACACAATCAACACATTATCATATTTTCATAAGAAGCACTTTTAACACATTTGGTTTCATTTCTAAGGCCTCTAGGTCTTTTAAACCCTACTTGGCCGAAACTCACAGAATATAAACTTGCTTCAAATAGCCTAAAAGCATGAGAAATTATACAAGTTTCATAGCATGTATATAAAGACAAGTATAATAAACATACATGTGAATTGTGTCTTAGGCTTCCTAGGTTTCTTTCCCTTTTTCTTTTATTTTTTCTTATGGCCGAAACCTACCAATCTCTAAACTAGGTTTTAAGTGGCCTAAAGCATGGAAAACCTAAGTAAGTTTCATGGCAAAATTACTAAGAACATCATATACAAAGTTGGTTCTTAAACAAGCTAGGACCCTTGTGATCTTACATGTCATATATCATGTAACTAATTTTCTATACTCAATTTAAACATAAGAGCATTAAACAACTTTCATATCATAATATCACAGAGGTCTTGAGAATATTAGAATTTTGTTCAAGCTTTTCTAAACTATCCATCTTATCATGGCCGAAACTCTAAAATAAGAGTTCATGAATTTCTAGCAATGTACAACATGCAATTCTTTAAGAGATCTCTATATTCTATCATACAAACATGGTTATTTAAATTTAAAGGTCTTCCTAACCCTAAGCCCTTTTCTTGGCCGAAACATATAAATGGATTTCTTTGGTTCTAAGTAACTTTCAAGCAAGAAAACCAATAAAAACCCTTAGTAGTTCATGGGAGAAATTTTGTACTAGTTTAGTTAAACAATATTTTTCCCTAACCTCCTTAACATATTTTTGGCCGAAATTCTAGGGTTAGGCACTCCTCTGATCAAGCATCATTTAAGTATAAAAACATGAAGAAAATCCTTACTACATAGCATAGAAAGAATATCATGAAATAAGGACTTGTTTAAACCATCCTAGATTTGAAAACCCTTTCTTTAGCCGAATTTTCTTAAATTCTTTTCTAGGTTTTCTAATCCTTATAGAATCCGAAAATCACATAAAAGCCTTGTACCACAGGTGAGGGGAAGCTTACATCCTTTTTGTTGATACAGTCTGACCTGGCTGTTGTTTTGATGTTGACACTGATTTAAGTTTGTATCAGATATTAATCAAACTCAGACTGACTACTGATCGAGGTTGATCCGTTGGGAGGGAAAGTCCTGGTGAGTGAAGCCAGGCAAGGGAAATCCAGATGGGTCAAGGTTGACCAGACATCTGGTGAAAAGTCCAAGCAGGGAGCTTGGCATGGGAAAAGTCCAAGTATGGAGACTTGGCACGGAGTGGTCAGAGAGGGCTCGGTAGCTCGTTCTCTGGACCGAACGAAGTCGGAGAGGGCTCGGTAGCTCGTTCTCCGGACTAGGTCAGAGAGGGCTCGGTAGCTCGTTCTCAAGACCAATCCTAATATCACATGGGCGTTGGATCGATCAACAGACCGATCCAGTGGGATTTTGATTGACTGATCGGTGCACAGACCGATCTGGTGAAACTATGTTTGCTGATCGGTCTGGCGACCGATCAGGAAACACTCAGTAGCACACTAAGTGTAATCTGATCGGTCTGTAAAACTCGATAGCCTACTGAGTGTAATCTGATCGGTCTGTAGACCGATCAGGAGATGATGTCGCGAGAAGGAAAAAGGCAGTGGATCGGTCCGTGGACCGATCCATATGAACCCTGATCGGTCTGTAGGACCGATCAGGTCATATCCTGATCGGTCTTGAGACCGATCAGGTGACGATCTCAGGAGTGCAAGGAACCGCACTCATTAATCCCTGATCGGTCTGCAGACCGATCAGGCCATACCCTGATCGGTCCTCACGACCGATCAGACATCAATCCAAAGGTGTGGATCGGTCCGCTGACCGATCCACCACACTGTCTGCACACACTGTCAGTTTCTGCTGATTTCTGATTCGTTTCTGATGCATCTGATCTAACATCTGCTTGTGAGCTTTTTGAGTAACAGGTTGCAGGTACCATGGTGATGCTTGAATTCAAATCAATGACTATCAAAGGAATAAAACAAAATGGTTTTTCCACTGGTTATCGCTGCAAATTGTGCAAAAGAAGCGTCAACGTTCACTAGCTTGTTCAGTTGTCTCACTGGCTGCAATCAGCTTGACTCTTCCTTATTGGTTCGAGCTCAGAGACACCAGTGAAGACCAAGGATGGTATTGGTGTGAGCTCAAATAATCATATGAGGAAGAAGCGTGATTGGCGACGCCTGGTTCGGCGACAGTGATACGCTACTGGTTGACGTGATTCGATGCAGTGGTTTGGCTCTGGCTGAAGACAGCAAGAGAGCAGAGAAATAAGAAGGAGGTAAAAGAGAGGTTTGAAAAGAATTCTTTCTTTGGAAGAAAACTCTCTGTCGACGTTCAAGCAAGGGTGTTCTGTGAAGCTCTTGGTTGTGAATCTACTTCTTCTTCACTCTCTGCATTCATTGTGGCTGTAAGTTGATTGTGCATTCATTGTAGCCACAAAATTCTGTAAGTCTAAGTCTTGTGCTTCATTCTAAATCTGTTTTGAGACTTTGTGGGAGGTTTCTCCACCGAGAAGGAGAAATACTTAGCCGGAATCTGTCCGGGGGTTGATCTACCGAAAGATCAAGGGATCGTCCACCTTACGGACACGCTGAGGAGTAGGGGCAAGTTATCTCCGAACCTCGTACATCATTGTGTTAGTGGTGGTGTGTTTTCTTCTTTGCATAAGTGTTTGTTTTGATTATTTCCGCTGTGCTAACAAATCTCTGTGTAGAAATTTTTTTTTTTGTTTTTAAGAGGCTATTCACCCCCCCCTCTAGCCATCTAAGATCCCAACAAGTGGTATCAGAGCCTGGTGCTCTTCATTTCGGCTTAACAACCCAAAGAGCTAAACAATGGCCATGAAGGAGGGATTCAGCACCAACCGTCCACCCTATTTCGAGGGAGCAGATTTCCAATACTGGAAAAGCCGCATGGAGTATTACCTCAAGACCGATATCTCCATGTGGTTTTCCGTCAAGGAGGGTTTTACACCACCAAAAGATGAAGAAGGTAAGGAACTTGATTCGTCTAGGTGGTCTACCGAACAACTACGCAAAGCACAAGCCGATGCCAAGGCTATGGTCACCTTGCAATGTGGAATCGCAAAGGACCAACTCATCAAGGTAGGTCCGTTCTCGAGTGCAAGAGACCTATGGAACAAACTCATCGAGCTCCAAGAGGGAACTCGAGATTCTCGGATTGCCAAGAGGGACCTATTCTTGAATCAGCTTCAAAATCTAACCATGAAGGACAGTGAAACGGTAAGTGAACTTCATGGGAGATTCAAGGAGATCATCAACGGTCTACACTCTGTGGACGAACGAGTGGAGAATCGCGATCTAGTAAGGTATGCTCTAAAAGCTTTTCCTAGGAATGCCTTGTGGTCATCTATGGTAGGTGCCTACAAGGTATCCAAGGATCTTTCCATTGTTAAATTAGATGAATTTTTCTGTGAGATGGAACTTCATGAGCTTGCTAACAAAGGTCAAAAAGAGAAGGGTATTGCTTTGTTTGCAGGACCAAAGAGCAAGGATGGAAGAAGGAAGAAGGAAAAGAAGAAAGAAAAGGAGATTTCCTCATCCACCTCTTCCTCAGAATCCGATGATGAAAGTGGATCATCATCAAGTGAGATGGCGAATTTCGTAAGAAGAATCATGAGAAGGAGCAGGAGATACAAAGGAAAAGGTAAACCTAGTGAACAAAATATTGACAAAACTAATGTTACATGTTATGAGTGCAGCACAAAGGGACACTATCGAAGTGAGTGTCCAAAACTTAAGAAGAAGGAGGAACGAGCCAAAAAGAAGGAGGAAAGAGCCAAGAAGAAGAAGGCTCTTAAGGCCACTTGGGATGAGTCCTCATCAAGCTCATCGGAGGAAGAAGAGAAGATGGAAAAGAGCACACGACAATTAGCACTCATGGCAAGGGAGGTTTCGGACTCCGGAAGTGAGGGAGATTCGAGCGACGCCTCAACCGCGGCTTCATCATCGTCGGATGATGAAGAGGTAACCTCTTCTCATATAGAAAAGTATTATAAGACTATCACTCATTTATCTACATTGCTTAAAAAGTCAAAAACAGAAAATAAATTGTTAAAAGAAGAAGTAAAAACCTTAAGGACCCTTAGGGAAGATGAGGTCGATGACCTACATCTAGAAGTCCTTGAGGATGAGAACAAGGCTTTAAAGGGCGAGGTTGAGAAACTCAAGAAAATGCTTGAGAAGTTCTCAACTAGCTCTAAGACTCTAGACATGATTCTAAATGCCCAAAGGGCAGTCTACAACAAGGCCGGGCTAGGGTATCAACCCAAGGAGTCGAGTTTCATTTCTCTAATGTCTAGAACTCAAGATAGTAGATTACATGTTTCTAGGGCTCATGGAACTAGGAAAGGTATGACCAAGGCATGGGTTCCTAGGTCTTTCGTTGTAGAAGCATTAGGTCCCAAGATTTGGGTACCTAAAACCTCTATCTTCCGTGTCTTGTAGGCATTGGTTGAGGGGGAGCATCTATCAACTTGGTTTGTTGATAGTGGATGCTCCAAGCACATGACCGGGGACAAATCATTGTTTACAACCATTCAAAACAAAAGTAGAGGTAATGTGTCTTTTGGTAATAATGGTAGCCTTAAGGTTGTAGGAGTTGGAGACATTCATATATCCGAATGTCTCCATATCAAGAATGTCCTTCTAGTCAAGGGGATGACTTTTAATCTCCTAAGTGTCAGTCAATTGTGTGATACGGGTTACACAATTGAATTTCATTCAAGTCAATGTTTGGTTAAACACATTGACACACTTGACACGGTACTAGTAGGCACAAGGGTTGATAATATTTATCAAGTATCGTTTAAAAGTGCTACTAATGCTTTGATTAAGTGTTTCATGTCAAAAGAAGAAGAGTCTTGGCTTTGGCATAGAAGGTTGGCACATGTAAACATGAAGAACATTCGGAAGTTGGCCAACAAAGGACTAGTACGAGGCTTACCAAGCATCAAGTACCAAAAGAACAAACTATGTGATGCATGTCAAATGGGTAAGCAAACAAAAGCACCTCATAAAGGTAAAAGCACTGTGAGTACATCTACTGCCTTAGACTTATTACATATGGACTTGTTTAATTGTAACAATGTTATTTCATTGAATGGTAGTAGATATTGTTTAGTAGTTATTGATGATTTTACTAGATACACATGGACTTTCTTTTTGAAAACTAAGGATCAAACCATAGATATTTTTATTTCTTTTTGTAGAAGAACTAAAAATGAAAAATCAACAACAATTAAAACCATTAGAAGTGATCATGGCGGTGAATTTCAAAACCATAGGTTCTTAGAATTTTGTCAAGCAAAAGGGTATAGACATGAGTTTTCAACTCCAAGGACCCCACAGCAAAATGGGGTTGTAGAGAGAAAGAACCGAGTCTTGCAAGAGGCTGCACGAAGCATGCTTAATGAGTACTCACTACCGAGTTACTTGTGGGCTGAAGCTGTAAATACAGCGTGCTATGTGCAAAACCGAATATTGATACATAGGTTTTTAGGAAAGACCCCCCATGAACTTTGGTTTGGGAGACCCCCTACAATTAAACATCTTAGGGTGTTTGGTTGTAAGGTGTTTATCTTGAACACAAAGGATCATCTTGGGAAGTTCACGGCTAAGGCTGATGAAGGGATACTGGTCGGGTACTCTCTCACCAGCAAAGCCTATCGAGTTTACAACAATAGGACTAAATTGATTGAAGAGTCCTCAGATGTAGCGTTTGAAGAAATCCCCAACTCAAATGATCAATCAAGGGATGTAGGAGAAATTCAATTTGAACTTAGAAATCTAAGTTTGAATGATCAAAATGAAGAAAGAGTCGAGGTTGACTCTGATGACAATGAGCAAAGGCAACAAAGGGCTCCGGTTGATCCCTTGCCTGATATTGAGTCCTTGCCTGTGCCTAGTGAGACCATTCATGAGGCACCACCAACACCAAGACAATCTAGGATAACCACTAGTCATCCCCAAGACCAAATTGTGGGAGATATCCAACAAGGGGTTAGGACTATGTCATTCTTTAGAAATGAGTCTAATGAAGTCGCATTGATTTCAGAGATTGAACCAAGACTAGTTGATGAAGCATTGCACGATCCTGATTGGATCATAGCTATGCAAGACGAATTAGGTCAATTTGAAAGGAGCCAAGTGTGGGACTTGGTTCCTAGACCGAAAAAGACCACCATTATTGGAACTAAATGGGTCTTCAAAATAAGTTAAATCAAAGGGAGAAGTTGTAAGAAACAAGGCAAGACTTGTAGCCAAGGGCTATAGTCAAGTCGAAGGTCTCGATTATGATGAGACTTATGCTCCCGTGGCACGATTAGAGTCCATTCGTTTGATGCTAGCTTTTGCTGCACATAGAGGTTTCAAACTCTATCAAATGGATGTTAAATCTGCCTTCTTAAATGGTTTTATTAAAGAAGAAGTCTATGTTGAACAACCACCGGGGTTTGTGAATACCGAAGCTCCAAACCACGTGTACAAGCTCAAGAAAGCACTTTATGGGCTTAAACAAGCACCACGAGCTTGGTACGAAGGTTGTCAACATATTTACTAGAAAAGGGTTTTGTGAGAGGCCAAATAGACCCAACACTATTTCTGCGTAGAGATGGTGAAAATATTTTTGTAGCCCAAGTATATGTCGATGACATAATTTGTGGCTCAAATAACAAGGGCTATTTGAATGATTTTATTTCTCACATGGAGAGTGAGTTTGAGATGAGTCTAGTAGGAGAATTGACATTCTTCCTTGGGCTTGAAATCAAACAAACTCGAGATGGCATTTATGTCCATCAGACGAAATACGCTCAAGAGATGCTCAAGAAATTCAACATGAGTGACTCTAAGGAAGTATCCACTCCTATGGCGACAAACACTCGCCTTGACAATGATGAGAGTGGAAAACCAGTTGATCTAACGCAGTATAGAAGCATGATTGGTAGTCTTCTATATCTCACAGCTAGTAGGCCTGACATACTTTTTGCTGTGGGCATGTGCGCTAGATATCAAGTCTGTGCCAAGGAATCTCATTTAATTGCAGTTAAGAGAATATTGAGATACCTTAAGGGCACAATTCGAGTAGGTCTATGGTACCCTCGTACAGAGTCTTTTGACTTGGTAGGCTATACTGATTCCGATTATGCTGGGTGCAAATTGGATCGGAAAAGCACTAGTGGGGGTTGTCAATTCTTAGGTTCATCATTAGTTAGTTGGTCAAGTCGGAAGCAACATTGTGTTGCTCTCTCCACGACCGAGGCTGAATACATTGCCATGGGAGAGAGTGTATCACAATTGTTGTGGATGATACACACCCTAGAGGATTATGGACTTTCTTATAAGGGTGTACAAGTGCTATGTGACAACATTAGCACGATCAACCTAACTAAAAATCCAGTCCATCATTCAAGGACCAAGCACATTGAAGTGCGTCATCACTTCATTAGAGATCACGTAGCTAGGGGTGACATTGTGCTCACATATGTGGAGTCAAAGTCAAACCTAGCCGACATTTTCACCAAACCCCTTCTGGAAAATGAATTTAGTCATTTAAGGAGGGAGTTGGGGATGTGTTTGGCTCATTAGGTCCTTAGGACTTCATCATGATCAATAAGGACAATTAAAATGACAAGAGAAATTGGGAATGATTTTGGGCAACTTGGGAACATCTCACACAAACTATAAGGTTGAACAAAATGTTTTTGCTTGCTAGAAATGGGGTGAGATGCTAGGATCAACCAAATTATTCAAAATATATCATGCATCCCTTGAATAATTAGGTTGAAGAGACATAAATTGAGTATGGGGAAGGCCATTACATAATTCATGTGTATTTGGCTCCTAGATCTTACTCATATATTCCAACCAAGGAAACTTGGTTGGGCCCTTGCCTAGATTTGATCTTGATTAATGGGTTGTTTGATATGGCTGTTCATGATTTTGAATGAAAAATAAGACAGGCTATTGAAGTAATTCTAGCATTTTGAATATATTTTGATAAACTTGAAACTGTACATAACAAAGGTGAAAATTTTCAATTTACAGGCCTTAAGTTGTTTGTTTTCTAAATGTCAGCAACCTTAAGGCCATAAACAAGTTCAGACCATAACCTTTAGGTAAGAGTTATGCTTGTAGATCCTCCAGGTTCTAGGTTTTGAACTTGGAAGTTTTCCTAGAGAAACTTCCACGAATTATCGAACACGAGTTACTGAAATTACTATTTTCAGTTACTGAAATTACGGGAGATACTAGTATCAGACACTGATCGGTCTACGGACCGATCAGGTCAGCCTGGAACGCTCGAGCCCGCTACTGATCCCTTTCTGATCAGTCTACAGACCGATCAGAGAGTTCCCTGATCGGTCCGGAGACCGATCAGATCAATTCTGCACAAAAGCCACTGATCGTCTCCTGATCGGTCCGTGGACCGATCAGGATGTTCCTGGATCGGTCTGGAGACCGATCAGGAGGCTTCTGATACCTTCTGATCGGACAACCGTCCGATCATTTCTTCACTGTACACCCATCTAAACCCTTAAAACCTCCCGATCCCTTCTTTTCTTCATTCACGCAAAACCCTAGACGACTCTTCCCACCAGTTCACCCTTTCTCTTCTCTTTGCACGCCGGAACACTAGTCGCAGTTCTAGCTCTCCGAAGCTCTAGCCAAGAGTTCAATGGCACCAAGGTAACTCCTATTTCTCTAGAACTTTGGCATTTCGATTTCATTTCTCACATATCTGTGGCTTTGTGTTTCGGGTGGCTCCTGTGCTCTTCTTTTTCCCATTGTGTCCCATTAGAAAGAAACCAGTAGGTGAGGGTACTTCCAAGTCCAAAGATAAATCCAAAGCTCCTGCTCCCTCTCGACCTCAACCGTCCAGTTCGGGGAGATTCCCCAACCAACAGTTTGAAAAATCCTTTAAGGAAAGGACCTTCAAGTTGCTCCCATGTAGATCAGTCGATAAAAACTACATGAATGAGTTTTGTCCAGCGATTACGGAGACCATAGCCTACTATAAACTTGATTCCCTGGTATATTTAGAGAGGGATATCAACCTTGACTTAGTTTCTGAATTCTATAACAACCTTCATCAGATTATTGATGGTAGTTATAGATCAAGAGTGGCTAAGCAAAACGTTGATTTCAACTTAATTGCTTTCTTTGGTTATTTAGGCTGTCGTATGTGTTCGGGGACGGTGTTCTCATTCTATCCTGCTTTGCCTGAACCCGTGCCTCATCCTCTTGATGTCTCATCTGACTCGATTTATGAGTACTTCTTTGGACATCCGAGACCGGATGGATTAGATGAGTTAGATGTCGATTTTCCTACATTTGCAGCCCTTGGCCTTTCTGCTCCTGATTACATTCTTTTCAAAATTGTCACAAACTGTCTTCTACCTATTACCTCTAAACCATTGGCAGAGATTCGACCGTATCATTGTCTGATGCTTTATGGGTTGCGTAGGCGTCTTGACTTTGATATCATGTCGAGTGTCTATACTTCTATTATATCCCATAGCGAGCCAAGCGGTTACACCATCTATATGCCTTTTGGGCATGTGATTACTGACTGGCTTGAGACCCTGGGTATTGACGTCTCTAAGGGGAGGATAGTAAAGATGGTTAGGCAGGATTGTCGACTTGGGAAACGTGCATTTTCCAAGTCTGGAATCTTAGGACAGGCTGGGGCGGTTAGGTGGAAGGATGGGAGGGCACTAGGTGAGTTACCTCGACGACAGGTTGCTGCTGCTGCTGCATATGGCGAGGCGGATCCTGATCTGCGCTGGTAGATCGCCGAGCTGGAGAGCCGCTTTGATCAGCACGATGAGATGATATCTGCTGAGCTGGATGGCCTGCGTATTCGAATAGACCAGCGCTACGATGACCTGCGCGGGCATATTGACCAGCGTTTCGATGATATGCGTAGTCATCAGGTGGTGACACAGCAGTTGCTGCTCGGATGGATGGCACGCTACCCGCCTCCGCAGTCTTACACAGGCTATCCATCCTCCAGCGTGCCTCCTCAGGATTTCACCCCTCCTGCCGATGATGATGATGCTCCTCATGTTGAGGACGTTGATTGATATAGTCTGTGTGTCACCTTGTCTGTCTGTATTTTGGATGTTATTTGTTAGTCTTTATGTCTGACCTAGATGTTTGCACTTATGATGCTACTCATGTATTTATGCTACTCAGTTTTATATTTGCTTGCTCCTTATTATGTTTCATTTTCTATCGGTTATTAATATGCTGTTCACTTGCATGTCTTGTTTGTCTTTTATTTCCTTATTACTGTCTCATAATACACTTAGAGGGAATTCTAAGTGCTTTAAGAAACAGACAGTAAGGGTTAAGGGGGAGTTCTTTAAGTTATCTTACCTTATTCGCACCTTTTCGGTGTTTGACAAAGGGGAAGAAGATAACTAGGTTTAGATGAATGCAAATTTGATTTTAGAAGACCTTCACATAATGTGGTATCCGTCTCAGGGGGAGAATCTTGATTCCCCTAAAATTATGAAAATTTGAACAATTCTGATCTAAACTTAAATCGTGTTGTCAAACAACAAAAAGGGGGAGATTGTTGATACAGTCTGACCTGGCTGTTGTTTTGATGTTGACACTGATTTAAGTTTGTATCAGATATTAATCAAACTCAGACTGACTACTGATCGAGGTTGATCCGTTGGAGGGAAAGTCCTGGTGAGTGAAGCCAGGCAAGGGAAATCCAGATGGGTCAAGGTTGACCAGACATCTGGTGAAAAGTCCAAGCAGGGAGCTTGGCATGGGAAAAGTCCAAGTATGGAGACTTGGCACGGAGTGGTCAGAGAGGGCTCGGTAGCTCGTTCTCTGGACCGGACGAAGTCGGAGAGGGCTCGGTAGCTCGTTCTCCGGACTAGGTCAGAGAGGGCTCGGTAGCTCGTTCTCAAGACCAATCCTAATATCACATGGGCGTTGGATCGGTCAGCATCGATGGGATTTTGATTGGTGATCGATGCGGACCGATCGGTGAAACTATGTTTGCGATCGGTGCGGCGATCGATCGAGAAACACTCGATAGCACATCGAGTGTAATCGATCGATGCAGGCGATCGAGGAAACACTCGATAGCCTCGGGTGTAATATGATCGATCGTAGACCGATCGGAGATGATGTCACGAGAAGGAAAAGGCGGTGGATCGGTCCGGTGACCGATCAATGACCGATCAGTATGCACCGATGGTCATATCTGATCGGTCTTGAGACCGATCGGTGACGATCTCAGGAGTGCAAGGAACCACACTCATTAATCCCGATCGGTCTCCGGACCGATCAGGCCATACCCTGATCGGTCCTCACGGCCGATCGACATCAATTCAAAGGTGTGGATCGGTCCGTGACCGATCCACCACACTTTCTTTCTGCTGATTTCTGATTCGTTTCTGATGCATCCGATCTAACATCCGCTTGTGAGCTTTTTGAGTAACAGGTTGCAGGTACCATGGTGATGCTTGAATTCAAATCAATGACTATCAAAGGAATAAAACAAAATGGTTTTTCCACTGGTTATCGCTGCAAATTGTGCAAAAGAAGCGTCAACGTTCACTGGCTTGTTCAGTTGGCTCACTGGCTGCAATCAGCTTGACTCTTCCTTATTGGTTCGAGCTCAGAGACACCAGTGAAGACCAAGGATGGTATTGGTGTGAGCTCAGATAATCAGATGAGGAAGAAGCGTGATTGGCGACGCCTGGTTCGGCGACAGTGATACGCTACTGGTTGACGTGATTCGATGCAGTGGTTTGGCTCTGGCTAAAGACAGCAAGAGAGCAGAGAAATAAGAAGGAGGTAGAAGAGAGGTTTGAAAAGAATTCTTTCTTTGGAAGAAAACTCTCTGTCGACGTTCAAGCAAGGGTGTTCTGTGAAGCTCTTGGCTGTGAATCTACTTCTTCTTCACTCTCTGCATTCATTGTGGATGTAAGTTGATTGTGCATTCATTGTAGCCACAAAATTCTGTAAGTCTAAGTCTTGTGCTTCATTCTAAATCTGTTTTGAGACTTTGTGGGAGGTTTCTCCACCGAGAAGGAGAAATACTTAGCCGGAATCTGTCCGGGGGTTGATCTACCGAAAGATCAAGGGATCGTCCACCTTACGGACACGCCGAGGAGTAGGGGCAAGTTATCTCCGAACCTCGTACATCATTGTGTTAGTGGTGGTGTGTTTTCTTCTTTGCATAAGTGTTTGTTTTGATTATTTCCGCTGTGCTAACAAATCTCTGTGTAGAAATTTTGTTTTTGTTTTTAAGAGGCTATTCACCCCCCCTCTAGCCATCTAAGATCCCAACACTTTTCGCTTGTGGATCTAAGGTATGGTGAAGAAGAAGTAGCCTCTTCTTCTAGTTCCTTTCCCTTGATTCCTTTGCTAGTTCCTCCTTGTATCTTAGGCTTTCTTAGGGAATAAACTTGGCTTTGGGGCCGAAGATGGAGGAGAGGGGACTGTGGTGTTCTCAGTGAGGGAGAGGATGAATGAGAGAAAATGAGAGAAAAATAATTTTCTCTTTTCTTGCTCCCTTTTATGTTAAGGGGGAAGAAGTAGCAAAATTGATTTTTGCTTTCCTTCTCCCTTAACCCATTTTCTATTTTTCTTACATTTATTTTATTTTCTATTTATTCTCACCATTCATGATAAAATAAGGGGGAATGAATCCCCTTAATTCCTCTTTAAGTTTTTGGCAAAAAAATCAAAGAGGAAGAGGGAGAGAAAAGGGAGGAAGGCAAGTTGCCTTTCTCTTGTTCTTTTCTTGCTTTCTCTTCTTAGATCTTTACTCCTATCTTTATCATGCATTCCCTTTCCTTGCTATCAATATCTTCTCTCTATCCCAATTGGTTTCTACTAGTTAATTCTATGAATTATCATATAAGAGGTTCAAGGTTCAATCCTTGACTTCCTCTTCTTTTTATTTCATTTTATTTCTTTTTTGCTTCAACTCACTTCTTATTATTTTTCTAAGGCAAAAATCCCATATTCATATATTTATCTTACAAGCTTAGTGGATATTACACCTTGGCCATGCCGTTACTCACTAGGACTTTCCACCCCTGGCCAGTGGATTTTTGCCTTCCCCAGGATTCGAACTCTAAACCTCTAGGCTTAAGTATTAGAGTTTATGAATCCTGGTAACCAAGTGAGATGATCTCACTTGGTTACCAGGATTCATAAACTCTAATTCTTAAGCCTGGAGATTTAGAGTTCGAATCCTGGGGGAGGCAAAAATCCACTGGCCAGGGGTGGAAAGTCCTAGTGAGTAACGGCACGGCCAAGGGTCGTCGGTCGACGACATTAGAGGTCGCCAAATGGGCTGACGACATAAGGGCCGACGGTCGACGACATGAGAGGTCGCCAATGGGCTGCCAAATGGGCCAAGAGGGCCGGGTCGTTACATTCCATAGCCTTGGAAAGTGCCTTTTATGAATAGTATGAAGGCACCTTTCATTATGCTTGAAGACGGCTTTGGACACTGTTCATCCGAAAGTAATTTTTGCTCCTTTGTCCTGCAAAACAACATTAGTCCAATAACCAAAAATGATAACTTGCAAGACAAATGTTAGCATAATAATAATGAGTAGTATTAATTAGTTCATGTCCTTTCAGGACCAGGAACTAGTCAAGGTCTCAGATTAGGGATCCGAAATGGAGCTAACCTGGACTGACGCCTACTGTCCCCTTAACCGGGATGCGTCCTCACAAGGCCACTCTCCTCTAGTGACTTACCTTAACTTATCAACTTGCCAGACATCCAGTCAACCCGTGACCTGTCTAGACTTCATGCCAACTATCCGGTCGGCCTATTGACCTAGTTTGACTTCTCGCCAGATATCTGGTCAGCCCATCGACCTATTTGGACTTCGTACTATACACTTAATTATGTGGTTAGATCACAACAGAACCTAACTTAACTTACTTGTCATTCATCAAAACCTGAGTTAGATCGTTAGTGTAAATTGCACTAATAATCTCTCCCTTTTTGATGCAATGACAACCTGGGTTAAGTTAGAAAAAAATATGCAAAGTAAGCATAAAAAAATATGAGTAAATTAGCTTTTATTGTGGGGTTTAAGTTATTCTGATTTTTCTTTTGTATGCTATCTTAATCCCTAACCCTCTCCCTTTGACATTCATCAAAAAGACATGAGTTAATAAGGAAGATAATGAAACAAAACTTGTTCAAAAAATAGGCAACAAAAATAAGGTTCAGAGTTTTGGGGGATATAATTAACTAAAAAAAATGAAGGTTTGCAAAGCACTTGTAGTTCTTTAAAAAAATAACTGTAAAGTTTAAATAGTTATTAAGAAACTTTAAAGAAATAAATTTTGCAAAAATAAAATTCAAGGATGAACCTTTTTCAAGATTTAAACTTTTAAAAGATTAATTTTTGCAAAAGTAAAACTTTTTCAAAAATTTTCAAGGAAAAAACTTTTCAAATTTGCTTAAAAGCAGTTTACAAAAATTAAAATAGTCAGTTTTCAAAACCATCAGAATTTTGTAAAACATTAGATATTTCAAAATGTGTCAAGAATAATTTTCAAAATAGAACTTTGAAAAGTGGTGTGTTTTAAAAAAACATCTTTTAGAAACATTTTGAAAAAAAAATATTTTTGAAAAATATAAGTATGTTTAAAATATCTATTCAAAGCAAAAATTTGAAAGTTATTTTTAAATGTCCTCCCCTTGAATCTGACATTATTTAAAATAAATCTAATCAGCTATAAATTGCCTTAACTGTCTAACCTGTAACAACCCAAATTTCCTCATTTCGAGTCCTAATAGTAATTAAAAAATATTTAGAAATACTTTAGAAATATTCTAGAGATTTTTAGAAATTTTTAGAGTATTTTTATGCAATTTTCAAAGTTCGTTTGATATTTTTACCAAAAGAAACAAGTTGCAAAAATAAAGAGGTTGAACCGAGGTTCGAACCGATGACCTTCGGTTAAGTAAAGCCTTAAGTTGTTTCGGCTGACCAGGAACCCAGAAAGGCCGTGCTGATTAAGGAAAGAGCATAAATAATTTCAGTAGTAATTGATAACATAAATATTTATGTATTAAAAGTGATAAGTTAAGAGAAGAATTGGGGTTATATCCGTGACCTAAATCCTTCTCCCGACGGCACGCACACGACGTCTCTTTTGGGAGAAAATCAAAGAGAAGCTAGGGCTTCTCTCCAGTGACTGGTGTAGGGTGATCTCCAAGAGGTTTCTCCACCATTGCGACCACCTTGTCGAGGAGAACAAGTGGATGTGAAGAAGTTGCTGAGAGCTTGAGTATCTCCGAAACCCTAGAAGTCTTCTTCTTCGGTGGTGAGTCCAAGAACGCAAAGGTAAGTGCTTCTCACCTGCAGTAGGAGTAGTTTCGGACCTTGTTTCTTCTTGATTTCAAAGCATGCTGTAAAGATTGGGGTTTTGTAGCTTGCTGCCATGAGTCTTATGAAGAAAACGAAAAGGGAATTGTTAGATTGGGCATGTGGTTTAGCATTCCAGTTTGTTAAGTTTTTGTTCTGGATCTTTTGTTATTAGTTTTCTTATACATGAAATTTTAGATTCATTGTATGTAGTATAGTATTCCTGCCGCAGATTACCTGTTTAATCCGAAACAGAACAGCCATGAATTTCATATCCACTTTTAATTCTGTTGTTGATTTGCTTGGTATGAATGGTTTTCTTTGGCTTTCGGAACATACTGTATAGGAATGGTTTGCTAGAGGTTTAAGAGTAGTTTCAAGATTTGCCTTCACCTTTGCATTTCTGTTGTAGCATGCTTAAAGATCTCTATTGCTCTATAAAAGTATAAGCTTTGAATAAGTTTTATATAGGTTTCAAGCTTCAGCAGGTTTTAGTTTTGAATGGCTATGTGTAGCGTTTTTGGTTTCTTTTGTTTCCTTGCCATGGCACTGAGCATGAGGAATCATTATTGTTCTTTTGTTGGTTTCCAGTAACAAATCCTGTACTAGTTGCAATGCAGATTTAGTTTTTGAGTTGAATCAATGAATATGAACAGTATTTTTTTAGCTTACTGTTTAATTTATGAGGTATCCTTTTATTAGAAGTATTAACAAGTATAAGTATTTTACTTGAGAAGGCTAGTACTCGACTTCCGAGGTTGTCATTAAACAAATACAGGTAACCGTTTCCGAGGTCTCGGCCCTGGTAAGACCAAGGTCTTTACCCTCGTAGGACTGGTGGCTCGCTACCTCAGTTTCTATTAAGGAGCGCGCAGTGGTACTAAGCCTGGGCCCAAGAGATTATTATTTTAAAGTATAAAAGTATAAGTTTTTGAACAAGTGAAATAAGTTTCACATAAGTTTAAAAATCAACAAGTTTAGTTTTCTTTTATGCTAGCATATTGTTTAGTTTTGCTTACTATTATTTACTATTAGATGAGCAGCTATACATGTTTAGCATTTCAGTATGTTTGATTCCTTTATTATTAGATGAGCATGTGCAGTATTTCTTTTAAAGCATTCAGTTTTTAAATTTCTTCCTATTCACATGCATATTCGAGTTTTGTGAGTTAGATAACGCTTACTAAGCATTCTGCTTATAGTTGCATTTTCCTCTTACTGCAGATAAAGGAAAGGAAAAGTTATAGCAAAGGAAGGCGACAAGGAGGTGTGGATGAGATTTAGTTTAAAAAATTCATTAAGATTCTGTATTCAGAATATTGGAACTATTCTTTCATGTTGCTAGATTTTCTTATTGAATATTTTATGTTGTAGAATTCTTCCTTCTATTTGTTATGCACATTAGTTCCGCTAATTGAGTTGTATCACTGTTGCATGCATATACTGATTGATATACTTTAGTTGTGAACATATGCTTGAGTAGAATGACAAGATGAGTTAATTATGTTTCAGTTGTTACTAATTGCATGTTTCTCAGTTTTGAGAGTTTTAAGTATTGATGTTTACATGTGAGTAACTCTAGTTAAGTAAAGTTAATAGTCTAGTAACGTCCCACCCTCACAAACTAGTAAAGAGGAGGGTGGGGTCGTTACTAAATAACTATCATAAGATTATTCACTTGGTTAGTCAGGTTAAGTTTTTTTATCCAGTTAGTGTTTGACTAACCTGGATTACTTAACTTGATCACTATAAATTTGGTATTTAATGCCTAGACTTATGTTGATGCACTGATATAAGCATCTTAAGCCTAAGCAATCTGTCTATGCATCTCACCCCTTTCTAAGTTTGGAAATACACAAACAAGATAGCCCTAATGTGTTGGTGAGATGCTCAAGTCCTAAATCTACAGGAACATGGTTTCTATGGAGTTGATCTAGACTAGGGCAAAAATTGATTTTGAAAATTCAAAAAATAAGGGAATTTTGGAAAAAAAAAAATTACCCTAGAATTTGCAAAATTTTTAAAAATAATTTTAAAATTAGTCGTCCTAGTTTATGAAACACATTCCTAATTTTAACAAATAGACTGAAAGAAAAAAATTGACTGAAAATAGTAAGTCGAATAATATACAATGCATAATAGTGTAAAAAAGGTAGTGCTCAATAATCTGTGATAGGGGCATAATATTGAGTAAAAAAGGTTCTACTGAAGTACCTAGATTTCAGGGCAACATATGTATGCTATAAAAAAGACAACCTAAGCTGCTTAGTAGGGAATCTGGTATCAGTAGATGGAGTATTGCTAGGCCTAGGGTAGCATGTCATCTTTTCCTAATTTATTCAAGCATATAAACATAAATTGACAAAGACAACTCATAAGAACTAAGGATTGACAAGATAAACTAAGTTGAGGTTATACCTAGGAGGCATTTTGAGGTTTTGGGGATGAAAATGTTGAGAAATAGTGGCTAAAAGGTGCCTTGTCGCGTTTAAGGTCGCGAACAGAAAGCCTTCTGTTCACTAGAAAAACGCTACTTGAAGGCGCCTTCAAGCTTAATGGAAGACGACTTCCATAGGTTATGGAGAATGCCTTTAAGCAGCCGAGGCGCCTTCCACCGTTTAGGTGAGATTTTTCCCGCCTCTCCTAAGGGTGCCTCCGATGGTGTCGGAGGCACCTTCGGGAGGTGCCTTTTTTTTAATTTGAGGCTTTAAATTTTAATTTTAAGTTTAATTTAGTTTACTTTTAATTTTTAATTTTTAATTTTTAATTTTTAATATTTAATTTAAATTTAATTTTAAATTTTTTATTTTTATTTTTAATTTTTAATTTTAATTTTAAGTTTAATTTCAATTTTCAATTTTAAGTTTAATTTTTAATTTTAAGCTAAATTTTAATTTAAATGTTTAATCTTAAATTATAATTCTAATTTTAAATTTTAAGTTTAATTTTAATTCTAATTTTAAATTTTAAATTTAAATTTAAATTTTTAATCTTAAATTTTAAGTTTAATTTTAAATTTTAAAGTCCTTAGTCATCTCACCCGATCTACGTTTTCAATCAGGGAATCCTATAATTTTGTGAGATGAGTTAAGTTTATTTCAGGGTTTGGTTTAACTTTATATTATATTCAGGTTTAGCTTTGGACCCAACAAACAGACATTCTTTGGATAAACTTCTGGGCTATGATGAGTCTCCTGGACATCATTAGAGTAACCATGCCTTCGAGGTTTTCCAAATAGTCCTATCTACTGAACTTAGTACAAAACTTTGGTCTAACTAGTTATGATTCGTAAGAGGTAGCTTCAGTTAGTTTCACTAAGTAAAATGCACTAGGTCGAAGTCATATCTTCCTAGACATGCATAAACAGAGTTTTCCTAACCAACTATCATCCAAAACTTCACCAATACATTTGTTAAGTTAAACTTTGTCCCTGTTTTGGATAGTCCTAATTACCCAGTCGGGTAAATTATTATTTTGGAGGTGCCAACTAATTTGGAGCCTCGCCCTGAATTGTTGAGTTTAATTTTTAAGTTTTAGGTTTGTGTCGATTACGTTTATAATTATAGTGGACTTGATGGTAATTTGATTTATTTGATTTTATTTCATTTTCAAGTTTAGAATTTAGTTTTGAAGATTTGTTTTGGTTTGACTTTAAGGTTTTAGTTGGATTTGATTTTATATAATGGATCTCATTTTTAGGTACATAATATTGGTTGATTCCTACTTGCGTGGTTAGACATGCTTTTGAAACCCAAGCTTTAGTTTAGGTTTTATTTTGATTAACTAATGATATAAAGGATTTGTTGGTTGAGCTGGACTTATATCCGAGTTCGGACTTGTTTTACACAGCTCTTTGTGACCCAAGTATCATGTCGAGATACTTGGATATAGTTGTAAATTTTTGTAGTAATTCTTTAAGTTCAATTATTTTATTTTTCAATATGAGATTATCCTCCTCAAGTTTGCAACTTGAGTTGGGATTTCAGTTTGAATTGGTTCAGTTGTTGAACTTGATTTTAATTGTTCATTAAGTTTGTTATTTTCTTTTGTTAGTTCATTTATGCAATTTTCAGAATTAGTTAATTTCTTATTTAAACATAACTATACCTCATCGGAACCTTCGAAAATGAGTGCGGACTCATGGCTTGATTCGGGTTTGGACCTGTCTTACGATTCATTCTCCAATTCTGATTCGTAAGCCATCAGCGCAAGGTAGTTGGTGTGCGGCAGTTCTCCACCATCTGATTCGTCTCTAGACGATTTGTCCCACGTCACTTTGAGGACCTTCTTTTTCTTCAAATTTGGATAGTTTGTCTTGTAGTGCCCCTTCTAATTGTATCCGAAGCATGTCACATTCTTGCTCTTAGAATTAGAGGTGGAGTTGATCTTTTACAGGTCCTTTTTGCTAAAATTCTTCTTTCTCATAGTGAACATCATTCTTACTAGGTTTACTAGATGTTCTTACTCCTTTGAGTCTTGGTCATACTCAATTTCAGGTTCAAGTTTAGTTCTGGACTTTTCTTTTGATGCCCCTGCAATAAGAGCAATACGTTTCTCGATTTTAGCGTTAATCTGTTCGTGGCTCTAATTCACAAAATAGTTCGTTGAATTTTAATTTTGACAAATTCCTCAAAATCTTATAGGCATCCACAATGGATGCCCACAGTACATTTCGAGGAAATACGTTTAAAGCATACCTGATTAGATCTCGATTCGCCATCTGATGGTCGATGGTATGAATATAGACCAATCAAATATACTGGAGTTCAAGTCAAACTATAGTCAAACAACTAAACCAAACAAGTCAAATAATAACTCAAGTCAAGTATACTAAGATAAGCAATATGAATAATAAAAGTCAAGTCAAGTATAAGTTAACCATAAGTCAAGATAAAACTCCAAGTCAATATACAAAATCAAAAAGGTTAACAAAGTCAAAAGGTCATAGTAAAGTCTAAAAAAGTCAATAATCATCCATAGATTGGGAGGGGAGGCGGTTGTTGACTCACAAACTAAGCATGCATCATGCCCAATATATCTCGTATGTTAGTCTAGATATCAGTGATTGTACCCTCCAATCGAATCAAACAATCCTCTACAGTGTGGAGGTGTTTGAGGTCTTGATAGTTAGGTTGGAGCCTAATCTGGATCCTCTTCCAACTCAGACAACATCTCCTCGATCCCCGGAGAATGAGCCTCACCCTTCCTATCCTTCCAAACTAAAGCATTCTCTCTGAGGACAATTTAACTAAGGTGAAGTTCTTAAATCTTATCTGATCAAACTCGGTCACTGGTTTTATATTTCCTCTAGAAACATCAATCTCTAATAATTCAAGAAGATGAGTCAGAATGTGACAATATGATATGTGGACTCGACGACTAATGGATATGTCGGAGTGATGGATAATGGATCAAAAAATCTATAGATTAGATGTCACGTCCCATAGAGTCTCTGTCAGAGGAAAATCCGACAGCATTTCCCCTATACCAGTGACAATCTGAAGCATGAATACATCATAAACAAAATACATCAGTCTATACGGTTGGAATATACACAACCACGCAGTTATATATATATTAAACAACTCACACGACTGTACTAAAAACACAACCACACAGTTATATATATTAAAAAACCCACACAGCTGCGCTAAAAACACAGCGAAAAAACAAACGGGAAGCTCATACAACCAAAACAACATAATGCATGCCGCACGGCGTAAACACAAATACAACATCAAAATAATAAAATAACCACATAGCTAAAGACCAATACAAAGATAAATCAATAAAGAATATATAAAAAGAAATCAAGAACGAGGTAAACCATCTTTTGATGTGACGTGGGACCGACAGACCAGATACTCCAAATGACACGACATATCTATGTGCTAACCTGAAAACAACAGGAAAAATAAGGAGTAGTGAGTTCAACAACTCAACAGGTATCAAGCAGACATGCATAGTAAAATGCAACTACCAGTAATAATCATGGAGTACAGTCTCCTGAATAATAACAGGTAATGCAAAAGTGAACAACCGAAGAAGAATTGTACTCACCAGGGACTCCTATCCTGACATAAGGGTTTGAACCTCACCAATAGATGTAGAGTCATCAGACCAATATATAATGTCTCCTGTATGCATGTCAATCATATGCAACTACCAAAATGCAGCATACAATAATGCAACAATAACAAATAATAAATGTAATCCATGCATATAATGCAAATATGACATGGTCACCCCTGACGCCAGTCAGCCATCTCACACGTGATGGTGAGACCGAGTGGGTAGGGCTATGACAACTGTCCACTCTGCCATTACTACTCCTGAGTGACCGAGTGAACAGAATGTTATTGGAGTACACCTATCCTCCTACCCCAAACATAGTGGGGGAGTCTAAGCTCTCATCTCCCTGTATCATAGTCAAGGGGAGGGATCCCTGCCTGCTACACACTGCAGTCATCGCTACCCATGAGGGGACCAGCGGAGCCCTGATAGAGCAAACTGCACACAACCTGCTAGATATACCGCTAATCCATGAGTGGTTGTGTGTGCAAATCATATAACTAGTGATGTATTCAACAACAATGGAGTCGACAATCGCTCTGCAGGCAATCATGCAAGATGGTGCATGACACTACACCATGTAAATCCTGACACCTCCATAATATATACCAAAAGGTAAAGCAATCTAACAAGGATCTAAGTATCATGAAACTAGGTATGCATGTCAGGTATGTCTAATAACTAGTCCTATACACAGTAAGACAATGTATGTCACTACTTATATGATCATAAGTACGCATGGCAAGAACATAAGCATATAAGTCTAAATGCATAATAGATAATAACAAACAAAGGTATGTTATAGGTATCAAGTAGTGACAAACCAATGGTAGCTAAAAAACACAACAATTACTACTAGTTATAAATTACTACGCATATCATAATGACAATATCAAAAGAGATAAGTCAAAGGTACCCGCCTCATGTGTAGATCGCGCTGAAGCTATCCTCAACTCAAAAAGCTCATCTCATATTAGTATCCTGCATTACTGGATATAAATATTTATTTATTTTAGCCCATCGTATCATGAATCAAATAGCTAAGACAAATCCCAAACCAATTAAGGAAACCCTAACCCAACATGATCATTAGTTAACCTTAATTAATGATTAACTTTAATTATATCATCCATGAATCCTTTAACTTTTCCAATCATACACCAACTCTATTCATCCACCTAAATAGATTAGGTTTTATCACATCATACATCAAATCCAATTAATACAGAATTATCCCATCAAAGCATGAATTCCACTAATCAATTACTTATCATTCAACTCCTATAATCAACAACTAAACATCATGCATCAATCCTTCATAATTCATTCACCCCAATTAATCAAATCTACAATTAATCACCACTACTCATCACACTAATCCAATCCAAAATAGAAATGGAATCACTTATAAAACTCACCCAAATCCAGATGCTCCTTGGTTGTCCCACAACCGAAGAACTTACTGCCAAACATCGTGGCAGGAGCTATGGATCACCCACGTACAGTGATAACCAGAGCAAGGTAAAAGGTGCTGCCCTCTAAAACAAATAACCCTAAATCACCACTGATCATAGACCAACAAAGCTTAGGTTAAGGGATTCATTACCCATTGCTCCCTCTTCTTCTCCAATGGTTATTTACTGCTCCAGCAACGAGTCATGGCGATCGGTGAATCTCCCTCAAATGGTGGTTGATGTGGTGGTGAACTGGAGCAGACGAGTCGTGACGGCATAAGGACCTCGAGTGGTAGCTACGACATGCGGCAGTGGATCGACCGGTGGCATATCATGGTCGTTGTGGCTCTGGTCGAGGCCTACACTGGCGAAGGTCAATGCGGCCAGGCCATCACCGGCGTCGGTGACGTTGGGATTGGGGGTCGGCAGATGAAGAAGAAGTCGAGGTGAGGGGGATCTGACTCTAGGGTTTAGCCTCCCCCCTGGCTAATGATACGCCTACACGGAGGCGACTTTGGGAGAAGGACGACAATCGTGGGAGGGAATCAAGTGATTGGTGGAGGAGGAAAGCTCGGTCAATGATGGTAAAGATTAACGACAGTGACGCGGTGTTCGTCGCGTGGCACAGCATCGGGCGGTGGTTGTCAAGTAGCGCGGCATTTGGGCGGTGTCTGCCGAGCAGCATGGCTGTCTTCCGTGGCTGACAGCAGTGAGATCGCAAGGGAGAAGCGCCGGCTGGATGGGGAAGAAGGAAGAAGAGAATCGACGCAAGAGAGAGGGGAAGAGGAAGAGGAGGGAAAGCGGCGAGAATGAAAAGGAAGTCAGGAGTTTAGGGCTTAGGGTTACTTAGGTTAATTAGGTTTAATGACTTTAATCAACTCCCACTTAAGGGATATTTCAAATAGGCTTTCTTACAGCCCCATAATCGATCCCCTTAAAATATGTCATACGAGCTCCAAAAAATTTCCAGAAAAATCCAATAAGATTATTCCTCAAATAACCTTATTATTTAATTATTATTTGGGTGTTGTATTTTACACTAGAATTTTTGTCCAATCATTGTCTGACGGCATCAAGGAGAAATGAGTAGAAGGGTCATATGGTAGCAAGGTCTCTAGTGTTGATAGGCAGGATACAAGTGTAGAGAGCCTTGTACACCACATAGTCTTCAGCACTGAGCTATCAAGAGTTGAAGTTGATGACAGTCAGAGTATGCTCACCACTAAATAGATAAGTGTAAATACGGTCTAGAGTGATGTCAGAATGAGACTCAAGAAAGGATGGAGTAGGACATAGAAAATAATAGAGCGTGGAGGCTGAGGGCCATAACTCAAATTGGTCCTTGATCAGATTAGGTGTGAAGATGATGTCACGACCTCCGGCTCTAGAAGTAAATGTAAGATCATCTACATTAGCTAAGTTGTTATAAAACTCTGCACACAGATTGATGTTTACTACTTGGTCACAATAAATAAAAGTGGAAAGACCATAGTAAGATATGATCTCTAGAATGCCGAAACAGTGATATGTGAAGAACTTCCAACCAAGATATCTAGAATGCATAGGTACATATGTATGCTCAGTGCCTCTATGTTTTAGTCTAACATTTAATATAACAACAAAATAAATAAGAGAAAAGACATTTTATCTATAAATAAACATGAAAGATGGTTACCGAAGCTTGATGATGTTGAAGAAAGACTCGATCTTCGTAACACAAGGTTGTAGATGGTTCGAAATGAACTCGAAAGCACATTTGGAAGGCGAGAAAATAGTTTTGGATGGAGTTTTCAATGGTTGCCCCACCATAGACTATATAAAGACTATTCAGGTGACCATAAGGGTACCTGGTCAACACGATATGTCAATTTAGGGGGCCCCTTCAAAATCAAGTGAGCAACCGTGTACGACTAGGGGTCAACCATATACCAACTTTTCACCTAACATAATTAATGCAAGTTAGGTTTAGGTGGTTTGTTACAGGTCGCCTATAACCTATCAGGACGACCAGGAGTCAACGATGTTTAACGTTTTGGATTTTAACTTTCTAGGTAAGTTCTTCAATCTCGCCTTAGGTTCATAAGTCAAATTTCGAAGGCAAGTTAATAGGCAATTTAAAAGAAGTATAAAAATAAGAAGTGACATTTTATGAAAATATCTAAGTTTTTATCAAAATTAGTTTTTCAAAATATTTTTGAAATGCCCAACTCAATTTCTATCTTGACTATCAATAGAGTAGAAGTTGATGATCAATTGGTCAAGTTAGATAAGAGTCTCCAACTTAATCTTATAAAAACTAACCTATTAATATGTGGAATTTTCTAATTTGATCAATTTAAAAGTTTTTAGCCCCAATTCATGTTAATGCAATGATATAAGAATCTAAAATTTAGAGACTATAACCTAAGCATCTCATATAATTCTATGTTTGTCAAACACAAGCAAGTTATTCCTTAGGTGTTTGTGAAATGCTGGCTGCCTAGTTGTATAGGTGCATGCTGTTTATGGTAGAGCCTAACCTACGTGCATTTTATAAAATAGGAAATAAAACAAGATTATTATGAAAATAAAATATTAGAATTTTGAAATCATATTTTGAAAATAATAAACATGAAAACATAGTTTTAAATAGCCCTAGTCTAACAATTCCAAAAATTAAAAAAAAAATAGTTCCCCCTAAGTTCTTGCTCTAATAATTTTAACTTAGCAATTGGATGAGCATAGGTAATGTTAGCATTTACCACATATATATGTTGTTTAGGTACCCAATAGCAATTATATTTAACTTGATTAACTTAATATGATTTAGAACCTAAGCAATCTTATTTCTAGTATTTCTTTTGACTAAGGTAAGGTAAGAAACATGATTTTGATTCGAGTTAATCCAAGTCCAGTCTTGTTATATGCAGCTTGTCTAGTTCCAAGTATTATATCTAAGTATTTTGATCTAGACGTGAATTTGCTCAACGTAGACTATAACTCACCAACTTAGTTTTTCAACTTAGAGTTATCTTCCGCAAACTTTGACACTTGAGTTTAGGTTTCAAAATGACAAACTTGAGTCGGTGAGTCTAAGTTACTCCTTTCCTTAATGTCTTTGACCTCCTGTAGCAAAGTCTTAATTTTAGACTGGTACTTAGCCATAGTTTTACTCAAATAAGCAATAGTAGCATATAATTTTTCAGTAATTGGATTTGTTACCTCGTCAACTGACTCATCTTAGTCACTAATTTGACTTGAGTCTAATATTGAATTATATTCTAATTTAGACTCTAAACTCAAATCTTCCTTTATTGTCATCAATTCTAACAAATTAGCATGGTTTGAGTCTAATTCAGATTTGAATAATGACTCGTCTCATGTTGCCTTTAAGGCCTTCTTTTTTTACTTCTTTTCAAGTTCATTCTCTTTTTCTTCTAATCAGGGGTGGTTGGTTCTAAACTGTCCTTTCTCCTTTCATTCAAACCATCATATGTTTGCCAGATCCTTGTTCAACATTCCTTTCTTCATGAATCTTCAAGTGAATTTCTTTCATCGAATCATCCATTTAACCAAGAGTGCAACTTCTGAAAAGAGATAATCTTCGTCATATGTTGACTCATGCTCAGATTCTAACTTGGTGTTTTCTTTGGGTTTGTATTTTGGCTTAGACTTACCTAAATTACAGTTATACCCTTCTTCTCTTGATCAAGATTAGTTTGTTCATGAAGTTCAAAATTACAAAAGAATTTATCTAACTTAATAATAGACAAGTCATTAGATACTTTAAGTGCATACCGGATAAATTCATGATTATCAACTTGTTCGCCGATTGCGTGGATGTCATTCAATATATCTTTGAAACAGGCATGTAGCTAACTTACTTTTCACCTTCTTTCATTTTGATATTTTGAAGTTGGCTTAATAATAGGTCCTTTTTAGCAGTTCTTGAGTCGGCTGAACCTTGATGTAGTTCAATTAACTTCTCCTAAAGCTATTTAGCCATGCTAAATTGACCGACTTTGGTCATCTATTCATGTGTTTGGTCGTACTGCAATGTAGTTGTAGCTCTAGCACTGGATTGAGCCATTTTCTTATGGTCACTTGCCTAATTTTCAAAATGAATTGGGGTGCCATCTTATTTTTGGACAGCTAAAAGTCTATCTTGATGCTTAGATAGTTTTCTATGTCATTCATAAGATAGTACTTCATTCTCCCCCCTTCCAATAAGTGAAATAGTCTGTTGGGACCGATTATGTAGCTAGAGGGAGGGGGGAGTGAATAGCACGGTGCGCTCGTCTTTCTCTTTGTTGCTTGTTTCTTCAAGATATGCAGCGGAAAATACAAAGAAACAAAATACACAATGCTAACAAGAGGATTTACTTGGTATCCACCTCACAAGAGGTGACTAATCCAAGGATCCACACACTCACGCACTATCCACTATGAAAACACTCCTTTTCGGTAACTACTGAAGGCGGAGAAGCCCTACAATACTCTCAGTACAAGAAGAAGACAAGGGGAAAACAAATACAAGAATTCTTATAGGTTTGACAACTGAAAACCCTAACCCTAGTTTCTCCTTCTTGCTTTTGATCCGCCTCTTGACTTGGAAAACTTCCAAGAACCTTCAAGAACTGGCGATCTAAACTTCAGAGAAATGCTGTGGAGTCACTGGTGAAGATCGGAGTTGAACAGGGTAAGGGTTGGCGAAGAAAGAGCTCGACAACGGCTTTAATCGATGCCAACGGTCGAATCCCGATCAATTGGATTGCTCCCAATCGATCAGGGAGGCTTTGGATCGATCGGTTGATCGATCCAGAGCGCCTCTGTGCTCTCGGGAATTGCCTGGATCGATCGATTAATCGATCCAGATCCCATCGCATGAAATCACGCCTCCCAATCGATCCACAAATCGATTGGGGGCTCTAGATCGATCGACCGATCGATCCAGCGTTGTTCTGTACGATCGCGCAATTGTCCCAATCGATCCACTGATCGATTGGGAGGAGGTTTGTCGTGAAGACTCGCCCAATCGATCTGCCGATCGATTAGGCATGAGCCAATCGATCGGCTGATCGATCCAACTCATGATTTCTCCCTAAAATCAAGTCTAAAGCCTCCTAAACCAACATCTGGTCAACCATGACCTGTTGGTTCATCGTGCATAGCATCCGATCACCCTTGACCTGCTAGAACTCGCTCACCAAGTGTCTGGTCAACCTTGACCCACTTGGACTTATCTTCACCAGGTGTCCAATCAACCTTGATCCACTTGGATTTTCCTTGTGCCAAGTATTCGGTCAATCCCTTTGACCTACTTGGACTTCCCAACACCAGATGTCTGATCATCCTTGATCCATCTGGATTTTCCTTGTGCCAAGTATCCAGTCAATCCCTTTGACCTACTTGGACTTCCCAACACCAGATGTCCGATCATCCTTGATTCATCTGGATTTTCCTTGCCTGGCTTCACTCACCAAGATTTCTAATCAAGTATCTAGTCAATCTTGACCTACTTGACTCTCCTTCACACATGAATAATTGTACCTGTAATCTTCATGTATTGACTACATGTATTGTCAAACATCGAAACTACAATATCAAGACTCGAGCTTGACTCAAATCAAGCTCAGTCAACACGATCAACCTTGACCTGGGGAATATTGCACCAATAATCTCCCTCTTTTTGATGTTTGACAATACCTTCTTTAAGTTAGGCTAATCCCATAGCCTCAACCTCCTTCATGCCACTAGGTAATGAAGACGTAAGTTAAACCCTACATTCTCCCCCTAAGAGGGTGAACTCCCTCTTAGATAATGAAGGCCTAACTTAAACTCTTCATTCTCCCCCTATTGGCACACATCAAATTCATTCCCAATCTTTGGGCACAAAGAAAAAACAAACTCTCCTCCTGAAGAGTTACCCTTCGTTGTTTACAACTTCACTCGTTGCTCACAACACAATAATGAAGGTCTCATACCCTTCATTCTTCTCAATGCTCATCCTTGAGCATATACCACTTGGTATATTCACTTGTTGTATTCACACACAATTCAAATGAAGGCCTCATACCCTTCATTATCATCACATGCTCATCCATGAGCATGCACCACTTGAACAATGAAGATATCCACTCTCCATTGTAGTCAAATGCCCAACCTTGAGCATTTTCACGACAGAAGGTTAACCACCTTCCAAGGTGTATGAAAATTAGATTTTCATGTCCTTAAAGAGTAACTCCCCCTAAAGACATGCACGTAACTTCTGTCATTGCACCAACAATGACTTGGAATCCCTAAACCTTTAGGAAACCCAAATTTAGAAGTTTTGAGGTCCAAAAATTCAATATTGAAACCAAATCTCAACCTAACCTCTACTTAGTCTTCCTTAACCAATCCATCCACGTTTTCATCATGAAAACTCCCCCTAAATATATACAAATGTGTTTTGAGGGATTAGGAATGATTATCTAGACTAAAGATGGTCCAAAATGCTGAAATCAGGCTTTACCAACCAAAATCAGCATTCCCAATCGATTGGAGTTGGGTCCCAATCGATTGAACCTTCTTGAATCGATCCACTGATCGATTCATGAAGGCTGGATCGATCGGTGGATCGATCCAGGACGCTTCTGTTCGCGAGAAGCTTGCTCTCAATCGATCGCTCGATCGATTGAGACCCTTCAATCGATCGGGTGATCGATTGAAGCTCTGAAAAAGCTGAAATTCCATTTCAGTCAATTTCAGAAACCCCTAAAAAAACCTACAAAATTTCAAAAATCATAAAAATTGTTGTAGACATTATTTAAGGCATATATTATCATGGAAAAATAGTTTTCTAAGAAAATACTTCATATTTTCTAAGATTTACATAAACTAGAAAACTTGTAAAAATTTTAGTGTTTTTCTTCAAGTTTGTGCTCAACTATTCAATGATGATTACTATCAAAAGATAGCCTTCACCAAGGTTTTCCAAAAGCATTTTAAAATGATTTTCAAAACCAATATCCAACCATGTTCCTTGGGCTCAATGAACATGACTTGTACATTAGCTTTCCCAATGATTGGAAAACACATAACTATGTGTTTGATGAACCTAAAACTCACAAAAATGCACTAAATCAACATCTTGAGTTTTGTTTATCATCCTAACATTTCACTTGTATCCAATGTGCACTAAAAACACATACAATTCACATTATAGTTCTTAGTGAGATGTAAACTTTGGTTTTGCCCTAATCTAGGGATCATGCATGTCTATCTAGGCATTTTGAGTTGTAAATATCCACCAAGAATGTTACTTGTTAATAAATGTCGTTAGTCCTTAATTTACAAGGAAATAAAATAATGCATGATGATGTTATGGCATATATCAAAAAGAAATAATTTTCAAAAGAAAATTTCTATAACTACATGATGTATGTATGACATGACATGGTATTTTTGTATTTTTCATAATAAAGCATGAATGCAAAAACAAATATGATGTCATGGCATATGATGGGCAAACAAGGCATGACAAATTTTAGCATAAATAAAATATACTTAGATTACCTATCTAAGTATCCTAAAATCTTAGCTCATTTAAAAATAAACTTAGATTGCCCACTATTTCCCAAGAAAATGCCAAAACCCAATTTTAACATTTCTTTTGCTTTTCCTAATTTTGTGCCAATTCAAATTAAGCATATTCCTCAAATTTTGACATAATTTTCTTCTTCAAGGAGTAATCATCAAGATCAAGTTCTAAATTTTTGCCCTTACTCCTTAAGAACATACCAAACTCCCAACTTGGTAGTTCTTTATGATTTTCCTAATTGTGCCAATTTAATTTAAAAATTAAACTTTCAAATTGTGGCACATTTTACTCTTCCAAAGAGTAAACATATACCCCTTATCATTTTCAAAGGTTAATTTTAACCTTGAAAATACTCTCCAAGTGTCAACTTCATCAAAGTTAGGTTAACTACCCTTCTAATCGGAGTTGACACTATCTAACCCATTTATGGGGTAGAAAAAATGCTCCTAGGAACCCAAAACCTATTGGTACTCCTTGGATGCTCTAGGTATTCGCTAGGGATAACCTCCCTAGATACCTTCCTAGTGACTTTGTTTAGCTTTTTAGAAGCCTTTGTCACATTTTCTAGGTCAACCCTAGGGATTTCTTTCCTTGTGACCTTTTTAGTGACTTTGTTAGACTTCTTAGAAGTCTTACTCACTTTTATTGCAAAAATACTCTTAGAGATGACTTCCCTAGTATTTTTGACTTGACCATTTGACCTAGGGTTGGTTCCATAACTATATGAAATCCTATGGTAAGAAATTACATCCTTCTTAGCCTTAGGTTTGTATCCCAAACCTCTATGGCCATTGAATGACTTTTGTACTCCTAGACCTAGGCTATGCTCATTTTGCCCTTTTAGGATATTTTCCATCCTTTTTAGGGTATTTTTCATTTTATCAAGCCTTGACCTCAAGACTTGATTTTCTATCATTAAATCCTTAGTTTTTGATTTTTCATTAATTCCTTGAGAATTTTTATTTTTAGGCTTATCACTATGGTCCTAAGTATTATTGCCTACCATTTTACTTACCTTCCTAACCCTAGGTGTGATGGTCTTAGCATGAAAAGCTACATGATTTTCCTTAAAGCTATCATGCTTTCTATTCTTATGGTAAATAGTATTGAAATGATATAAATTAGAACTACCATGTTTTTTACCATTATTCAAGGGAGTAGGCTCAATAAATGATATCTTTCTTTTTACCTTGGAGGCTCCCCCTTGACTTGTGCTTCCTCCAAGAGCCTTGACCGTCTTCTTTCCCTTGGGACATTGGCTCCGGTAATGTTCCTTTTGATTGCACAAAAAGCACACAATGTGTTCCTTGCTCTTCTTTGTTGAGGGAGCGGTCCTTTTGGGCTTCTTCTTATCCTTTTATGCCACTTGGCTCTTTTTCGTGGCCAACTTGAGGCACTTGCTCTTGTAATGTCCATGTTCCCTACACTCAAAACATATGATATGATTTTTATTTTTATTTGAAACATTTATACCTTCATGTGTAGGGATGACATCTTCTCCTTTTGATCCGGAGGTAGAGGCTTCCTCTTGATCCGATAATGATGCTCCTCCAATAAATTTGACTTGACTTTTGGAGGTGGAAGCTTTTTCATCCTCTTCTTCTCTTGACCCGGGTGTGGAGACTTCTCCTTCTTCTTGATCCGGTGTCGTCGAAAATTTCTCCCCCTCAATCCTAGAGGTGGAGGCTTCTTCATCTTCATCTTGTACATGGAACAAGGAGTATGCCCTCTCCTTGCCCTCTTCATTGCATTCCTTTGAAGATGAGGCTTCTTGGACTTCTTCTTCTTCGGAAGTTGAGCATCTCTCAACTTCGGAGTCCTCTTGATTTTGATCCATCGAGTCACCCTCTTTGGATTCATCGTGATTTGGTACAGTGGAGGGGATCTCATGAATCTTAGCCAATTTGCTCTATAGCTCTTTGACATCCTTGAACTCCCCAACTTTCTCCAATATGTTGCTCAGTAATAGATTGACCAAAAGCTTGGTCACATTGTCATTGGCCTCACATCTTTGGATTTGTTCTTGGCTCCATTTGCTTTTCTTGAGAGACTCGCCCTTGGAGTTTGTTGGAGCTTCAAATCCTTCTATGAGAGCAAACCATTGCTCTATCTCCATCATCAAGAAATTCTCGATCTTTGATTTCCAAAGATCGAAGCTTGTTGAAATAAATGATGGAGGCACCCTTGTATTGAATCCAAGCCCGTCTTGGAATTCCATTTGAAGTTGAGCTTCTTGTGATGAAATCAAGGTCATGTGTGAAGGAGGTGATCGTGTTGACTGAGCTTGATTTGAGTCAAGCTCGATTCTTGATGTTATGGTTTCGATGTTTGACAATACATGTAGTCAATACATGAAGATTGTAGGTGCAATTGTTCATGTGTGAAGGAGAGTCAAGTAGGTCAATATTGACTGGATACTTGACTGGAAATCCTGGTGAGTAAAGCCAGGTGAAAGACCTAGTGAGTGAAGCTAGGCAGAAGAGAAATCCTGGTGAGTGAAGCCAGGCAAGGAAAATCCAGATAGATCAAGGATGATCGGACATCTGGTGTTGGGAAGTCCAAGTAGGTCAAAGGGATTGATTGGATACTTGGCATAAGGAAAATCCAGATGGATCAAGGATGATCGGACATCTAGTGTTGGGAAGTCCAAGTAGGTCAAAGGGATTGACCGAATACTTGGCACAAGGAAAATCCAGGTGGATCAAGGTTGATCGGACACCTGGTGAAGATAAGTCCAAGTGAGTCAAGGTTGACCGGACACTTGGTGAGCGAGTTCTAGCAGGTCAAGGGTGACCGGATGCTAGGTACGATGAACCAACAAGTCATAGTTGACAAGATGTTGGTTTTGGAGGCTTTAGACTTGTTTTAGGGAGAAATCATGAGCTGGATCGATCAGCCCATCGATTGGCTCATACCCAATCGATCGGCCGATCGATTGGCTCATGCCTAATCGATCGGCCGATCGATTGGGCGAGTCTTCGCGACAAACCTCCTCCCAATCGATTAGTGGATCGATTGAGACAAGTGTGCGATCGCACAGAACAGCGTTGGATCGATCAGTCGATCGATCCAAAGCCTCCAATCAATCAGTGGATCGATTGGGAGGCACGATTTCATGCGATGGGATCTGGATGGATCAGCTGATCGATCCAGGCAATTCCCGAGAGCACAGAGGCGCTTTGGATCGATCAGCCGATCGATCCAAGGCCTCTCCGATCGATTGGGAGCAATCCAATCGATCGGGATTCGACCGTTGGCGTCGATTAAAGCCGTTGTCGAGCTCTTTCTTCTCCAACCCTTACACTGTTCAGCTCCGATCTTCACCAGCGACTCCATAGCATCTCTCTGAAGTTTAGATCGCCAGTTCTTGAAGTTTCTTGGAAGTTTTTCAAGTCAAGAGGCGGATCAAAAGCAAGAAGGAGAAACTAGGGTTTTCAGTTGTCAAACCTGTAAGAATTCTTGTATTTGTTTTCCCCTTGTCTTCTTCTTGTACTGAGAGTATTGTAGAGCTTTTCCGCCTTCGGTAGTTACCGAAAAGGAGTGTTTTCATAGTGGAGGGTGCGTGAATGTGTGGATCCTTGGATTAATCACCTCTTGTGAGGTGGATACCAAGTAAATCCTCTTCTTAGTGTTGTGTATTTTGTTTCTTTGTATTTTCCGCTGCATATCTTGAAGAAACAAGCAACGAAGAGCAAGACGAGCGCACCGAGCTATTCACCCCCCCTCTAGCTACATAATCGGTCCCAACATAGTCGCCATTGAAGAGAGAAGGGTGGGTTCTGTTGAATCCTTCTTACAAAGAATATCTAAAACAAACAAATTTGTTCAAGTTGTATTAAGGTCAAGGATAGGATATATATTCGGTTTAGATTTTTAGTATGATTGTAATTAAGCTTTGGATTTGGGTTCAAGCTAAGCTCAAATTATTAATCAATTTGTTTGTTTGTTTCTTTTCTCAAAGAACAAAGTATGTTTTATGTTAGAGACACAAATGTCTTCTTGAGTATAGGAACAATGATCACTTTCTAAGAAAAAGCTTTTTTTAAGAAACTAGAGATAAATAAACTTTAATATAATGCCTGGTCTAATTGATTTAAAGTGAGGTGAGTTAGGTTCTTCTACTTCCACTTGACTAAATGCACCAGACAAGGTACTCCTTACTCAGCCTAGACATGCACCTATCATGACTTTCTAAGCATACTATCTTCTCAACCTGCACCAATACCAAATTACAGGATCAAACTCTACGTCAAAGGAGGGGTGAATAGTGTTATGAATTTTAAAAATGAGTGGATAGTAAATTAAATAGTTGAATCAATCAAAGTTAACATAGAGGAAATGAAATTTACTTAGATTGATTCAATCAAGTAAGACAGACAATAAAAACATGCAATAGATGTAGCTAACAGTTTAAGCATACAAGTTGATCAATTAAAATAGAAGTATATACATGTAGCAATTACAAAATATGATTCTTATTTCTAAATTTCTCCTAGAAGAAGAAACCTTATAGAAAATAATCTAAAAAGTTTAAGCACAATAAACTAAATAATGCAACACTAAAACAGATGAAAATATTACTTTAGGTATTGTCAATTAAAAATAAAGCGCATGTTGCAGCGTGTTGCAGCACAGAAGGTGAAGGAGCACTTAGAGCATTAGCACAAGAGATCAAGAGATGAGTGAATGAGTAATCTTCAACCTCTACCTTGAAATTCCTTATATAGGACTTCTCTAATCGCTCGGAGACTTCCTTGTTGCCTGAATTAGTGTTGGCGTGATAACAACTTTTATTCGTTAGATAATGTTAACTAAGTTCTCCGGTCCCGTAGACTCTCCAGTCACCTCGGCAGGGGTCAAACTTCATTTTGACCGCTTTGCTCGGATTGCCGATAACACCATCTCCCGGTCACTAGGAAGCTGCTCCAGTCGCCTGGACCTAATACGATAAATCCTTTCGTCAAGAGTTATCACTAATCAGTCGATCCTGAATTTCATTTGATTGTCTAAACCCATCGAACATGCTTTCCTGCAATGGTTATACATAATAAGTAGCATACATAATGTAAAGTTGCTCGCATTTATATTGGGCCTATATCTTCAACCTCCAGCTAACTCATCTAGACTAACTTGCCAATCCACAACTCCTAGCTGTCTTCACTTGAACTTGTTTGCCAAGCTTTCAACTCCCAGCTAACTCCACCTAGACTTGAGTTAACTAGCATTCAATTAGGAATTTTTCTGACAAGTCTTAATCACTTGGACGTGATTCACCTAACCTCCAACAAGGAATTTATCTATCAAGTCTTAATCACTTTGACTCGATTCACCTATTTTCCAGTTAGGAATTTGTCTACTTGGTCTCTAACCAAGACTTAGCTCATGCCTGATTTCCATTCAAAACTATTGATGACTAGATCGACTAGGACTTAGTCACTATATAGTTCAGAATCAGGACTTTATCACTTGTCAAGTATCCTATACTTGTAAACTTGATACAACTGGCTAAATCATAATTAACATAACTTTAACTTTAGTCATATATCAAAATTCTAAATTAAAAATTCTGTACCCAAAACCAACATCTAACACTCATTCTAGCAATTAATTGAGTGTCAAAACAAGCTAAAAGAAATGAAGTTGTAGATAACACTATATACCAGATCATCCTCATAATTTGAGGGCCTATTTGTGGCCATATCTACTCAAAAACAAAGGAGTGAAAAAAAAAATGTGCAGTGTGTATAATGTATTAGTAAAGGTGACGGTGATCGAGTTTTATAGAGGGAATTAAAGGCCCTCAAGTTTAGCATGAGAATGAGATGAGATCCTCTATCTCACTTTTTTTTTTTCTTTTTTTTTTTTTTTTGTCTCCGTGTCTCATTTACTATTGGACAAATCATATCAGATCATGCATCCTTGAGAGCTAACATGAACTGATCACATCCTTGAGAGTTAACATGATCTAATATGATCCGTTCGATCAATGAATGGAACATGGGACATGAAAATGGGGCAGAGGATCCCGTGACGTTAGCACTGCACATGGTCATATGTTTAATCAGGAGCTTAAAATCTAGCCTAATTAATTATTTATCCTTGCATATTCTTTCATCGACTGAATGAATGCGTGCAAGGAAGGTTTTTGGATAAACAAGCATGTGTCATATTAACAATGGTAGTTGAGGAGAATTAGCAATCGATTAACGTATAAGGAAGTAATAAAGCATGAAACATGTAAATCTGCATTAAAACGTGTTTCTCTCACTGTTGATTCACTGCCTTAAACTTTTACTTTATGTGTCAAAACAGTTGGGGATTCCTTATCAAAAATCATATTTCCACTTATATGAATATTATCATTTATAAAATGTTTACCAAGTAGAAATGATTTTTTCCCCTCTTATATATCATAGTAAATTTTGAGATTTCACTTTGTTCCATGTTTATAATTTGATAACCCATGTGTCGTACCATGGTATCAAACATGATTAATTTACCAAATCCTTCTACGTTAATGTAGTATAGAGATGATTCAAATCGTCTCTCATAAGAAATATAATGATAAGATGATCTAATATTATTATTTTTGGGATTTTTATTATGGAAATGGGATTTTGAATTTTGGGACTAAACCTAACAAATAAAGAGTAATTTATGTAATGAAATCTAATCTTAATAAATGAAAGACAATGTGAGTAAAGAAAATTTAGTCTAATGTAAACTATGATTTAATAGAAATTAAAGAAAAACACAATGTAGTATAGAGATGATTCAAATCGTCTCTCATAAGAAATATAATGATAAGATGATCTAATATTATTATTTTTGGGATTTTTATTATGGAAATGGGATTTTGAATTTTGGGACTAAACCTAACAAATAAAGAGTAATTTATGTAATGAAATCTAATCTTAATAAATGAAAGACAATGTGAGTAAAGAAAATTTAGTCTAATGTAAACTATGATTTAATAGAAATTAAAGAAAAACACAAAGCAAACGTTAAATGAGACTAAGATGAAATAAAACATAGAGCAATTAACAAGACCTAATTATTCTAATCTAATGACATCCAAATAAAAAACAAATCATCACTAATATCCAATTAAATTAAAATATAGCTGCAATGAAAGGAATTGAAATACATTGACATAAATTAAAGTGGCAATAATAATGTAAGAGGCAATTCAAAACACATAGTGAGACACTAATGCATGCAAACTTAAACAAAGGAGGATAACTTCGTTACAATTCAACAATCAACAAGACACACAACACAAAAGAAAACAAACCAACGCATCATAAAAGTGTTGGTCCCTGGAACTGCCGAATGGATGATCTGTGGCCGGATTTGATGAAACTGGAGTTGTGGAATCGTCTAAATGAGGAAATGATATCTGAAAGTGGAGAGATCTCCTCTTGTAACTCGAAGACGAGAAGTGGCCATGGAATTTCCAGAAGAGGGCTGCTTGGAAGAGGAGTTGAGCTGTGGCCAACGGCGGTAATGCTTCTCCTCTTTTAACCTGAAGAGGAGATGGCTCTGGATCTCTCTTTTCTTGTTGGTAATTTTTGACAGTATGAAAATCGAAACTAAACAAAAATAAAATAATGTGATAATTATAATTACTCATAGTGATCTCCCGAAGTCGTAACTGAAGACGCCGGCGGTCGAAGTGGGTAGCCGATGTCGGAAACACAATCACGGGGAAATCGAAAAGTGCTCCAAAGTTCACGAGCCAAATCCTAACCACTGGGTGTTCTCCTCTTCTCGCTGATCACCTCGCAAAGCTCTTTGATCACCTCCGCTGCGCTCCTCTCTCTCCGAATCTATGCTTGGACGCACCTTAAATAGGAAGGCTGAGGAAGACGAAGGGGAAAGGATACCCCTTCGTCTCCCTGACGTTAGCAGCAAACATCCGTTTGCAGCAGCAAAAGGGACGAACCCTTTCGTCTCCTGATGTAACGCCCAACATCTTGTTGGTTAATTCTAGGAAAATGTACCGATTCCACTGTACAAAAATTTTTGTACAAGTGTCGAACCTTTCCTTAAATAACCTATTGTGTTCTTTAGAAATTAAATCAGGAATCGCAGACGGAACTTAACATCATTGATTCCAAATTTAACTTATCTGTTATTAATGGTTTAGATTTGAATCGCAAGCGGAATTTAACACTATTGATTCAAATCTACCTAAATTATTAATTCCATAAATATTAATTTCCAAAATTGGCATCCAGGACTGCATGGCGAGGCACATGGCCTTCTTGGATATGGGAGCAACCACCACCGCTTAGGCAAAGCCTTTTAAGAAAAGCTAATATTTATTTCCTTAAATAACTTTAGGTTAACCAAAAATAACAATCGAATCACAAATTCGAAAAAGAAGAAAACACAAAATTGAAAAATAAATTCGATAAACTAGATCTAATTGTCTCTTGTATTTAGAATTCATACAAAGAAAAATAACTAGTATGATGCGGAAGAAAAATACTAGTTATACCTTCTCTTTGTAAGCTAATGACCTCAAGATCTTCTGTCGTATTCCTCGCCTCGCCTTGGACGTCGTGTGGGCGACGATCCTCCAAGATGAACACCACCCAAAAGCTTCCTCCTTCTTCTTCTAAAATCCGGCCACCACCACCACCAAGGAGAAGAGAGCAAAGGGAGAGGAAGAAGGGAGAGGGCCGGCCACACCAAGAGATCACCCAAGCAAAAGAATAAGAGTTGTGTCTCATGAAGCCCCCTCACCCCTTCTTTTATATTACTTACCCAAGGCAAATAAGGAAAAACCTTTTACAAAAAAATAAAATCATCCAAGAGTTTTTCTTTTTTTTTCTTTTTATTTTTCCTTTTCTTTCCTCTTGTTTGAATCAATCACCAATCAATGGTTATGATCAATCCTATTTGGTTTAGGATTGAATTTGGTTTAATCCTATTGGCCGGCCCTTGCTTGGGCACCAAGCAAGGTGGCCGGCCACAATTAAAAGGAAAGGAAAAATAATTTTTTAAAAAATTTTACAAGAAGAAATCCTCTACAAGCTCTCTTTCCTAAAGTATGAGTTAAAAAAGGAAAGTTTCTACAAATTAAAACCATGTTTTAAAATTTAAAAACTCTCTTATAAAATTTCCTTTTTTAACATGGTGATAGAAAATTTAAATTTTAAAACTTCTTTTCCTTTTTTTTTATTAAACCATAAGGATGGTTAAAAAAGGAAAGTTTTAAAATCTTTTAAACTCTCTATTTAAACATGTGACTTAATTCAAATAAGGAAAGTTTTAAAAATTAAAATCTCTCTTTTAAAACTTATAGTTTTTTACAAAGAGAAGATTTTAAAAATTCAAAACAACCCTCCCTTTTTGAATTATTATGGCCGGCCCCTACAAGCTTGGTCACCAAGCTATAGGGTCGGCCCCTTTCAAGAGGATGTGGTCGACCATTGCTTGGTCACCAAGCAATGGTCCGGCCCCCTTCTTGGACACCAAGAAGAGCCTTACATTTGGATGAACTTGAGGCTATAATGAGGCTACGACAGGGACCTAGAGGAGAAATTGGTTTTGACCTTCCGATGAGCTTGAGTATCCCGTGTTCGCCCCGAACACACAACTCAAGTTCATCGATAATAACTCATTCCACTAGAGAGTTATTACCGCACTACCACACCAATCCCAAATTACATTATGGACTCCTTCTTATCAGGAGTGTGTTAGTCTCCCTGTATTTAAGATTACGAATGTCCACTAATTAAGTAAGTTACTGACAACTCACTTAATTAATATCTAGCTCCAAGAGTAGTACCACTCAACTTTATTGTCATGTTGGACTAGGTCCACCTGCAGGGTTTAACATGGCAATTCTTATGAGCTCCTCTTGAGGGCATTCTCAACCTAGATAACTAGGACACAGATTCCTTCTATAATCAACAACACACACTATAAGTAATATCATTTCCCAACTTATTGGGCATATTGATTTATCGAGCTAAACCTCACCCTTTGATAAGTCAAAGAAAAAAATATTAAATATATGTGTTTGTTATTATATTAGGATTAAGAGTATACACTTCCATAATAACTAAGGTTTAGTTTTTTTACTAAGTCAGTACAAAAAGAACTTACCTAAATGATCCTACTCAATACACTTAAAGTGTATCAGTGTAATTTATTAGTCAAGATAAACTAATACTTAATTACACTACGACTATACTGATGAGTTATTCCTTTCCATCTTAGTCGTGAGCAACTGTTTATAATTTATAGAGAGCCGACAACATTATCTTCTGAGTGTGACACCACACTCCATGTTATCTACTATATAAATTAATTGAACAATTACATTTAACAAATAAATGTAGAAATTGACCAATGTGATTCTTTTATTTCAACAAATAAATGTTTACAAAAGCTAGGCTTTTAGTATACACTCTAACAATCTCCCACTTATACTAAAAGTCTAAGCTGCTATATCTGTTGCTTTACATCTGATTCTCATCCCCTCCACATGTCGATCAAAAGCTTTCGCCGGAAAGGCCTTTGTGAAAGGATCTGCTAGGTTATCTTCTGATGCAATCTTGGCGACGACAACTTCTCCTCGCTTGACGATGTCTCGTATCAGGTGGTACTTGCGCTCTATATGTTTACTTTCTTTATGGGCTCGTGGTTCCTTCGAGTTTGCAACTGCACCGCTATTATCACAATAAATTGTGATGATCTTGGGCAAACCAGGAATCACATCTAAGTCCATTAGAAAGTTCCTGAGCCATACAGCTTCTTTTGCTGCCTCAGAGGCTGCAACATACTCAGCTTCCATGGTTGAGTCCGAGACGCATTTCTGCTTAGCACTCCTCCATGCAATCGCTCCACCTCCTAGAGTAAACACATAGCCTGATGTTGACTTATTATTGTCCCTATCTGATTGGAAGTCCGAATCCGTGTAACCCACAGGGAGCAACTCGTCTGCTTGGTAAACTAGCATATAATCTCTAGTCCTTCTCAGATACTTCAATATATGTTTTACTGTAGTCCAATGTCCTTGTCCAGGGTTACTCTGATATCTGCTGACAATGCCCATGGCAAAATAGATATCAGATCTCGTACACAACATTTCATACATAAGACTTCCTACAGCTGAAGCATAAGGAACTGTCTTCATGTCCTCAATCTCCTTTGATGTCTTCGGAGACATCTCTTTAGATAATGCTACTCCATGCCTAAAAGGTAAGAAACCTTTCTTGGAGTTCTGCGTGCTAAAACGAGCAAGGACTGTATCTATATATGAAGCTTGGGATAGGCACAACATTCTTTTCTTGTGATCCCTTATAACTTTGATCCCAAGAATGTGTGTACATTCTCCTAAGTCCTTCATATCAAATTGTTTGGACAACCATACCCTTACGTCCGATAATACCTTGACATTGTTGCCAATTAACAAAATATCATCTATGTATAGTACAAGAAATACCACCACATTTCCGTTACACTTCTTGTATACACAAGACTCATCCGGACACTGAATAAATCCATATGACTGGATTACTTCGTTAAACCGGATGTTCCAAGATCTTGAAGCTTGCTTCAATCCGTAAATGGACCAATTAAGCTTCCACACTAGATGCTCTTTGCCTTTTTTAATGAACCCTTCTGGTTGCTTCATATGGATGTTTTCTTCAAGACTTCCGTTAAGGAAAGCTATATTGACATCCATTTGCCAAATCTCATAATCCATATGAGCAGCAATGGATAAGAGTATCCGGATAGACTTAAGCATGGCTACCGGCAAAAAAGTCTCCTCATAGTCGATTCCCTCTTTCTGAGTATACCCTTTCGCAACAAGCCTTGCTTTGAAGGTTTCTACCTTCCCATCTGTCCCTCTTTTCCTCTTGTAGATCCACTTGCATCCAACGGCTTTTACACCATCAGGTGGTTCTACAAACTCCCAGACCTTATTAGAGTACATAGACTCTATTTCAGAATTCATTGCCTTTTGCCAAGATACTGCATCTATATCTTGGAGTGTTTCATCATATGTCCAGGGATCAGGTTCATGTTTACCCGGGATCAAGTCTGAAGACTCTCCCAAAAACATGAATCTCTCAGGTTGCCTTACAACCCTCCCACTACGACGAGGCACTGTCTGTGGTTGTGTATCATGTGCAACACATGTTGCAGTCTCTTGTGGTACTTCATCTTGTACTGTTGGTACTGAAGTAGACATGCCCTCTCTAATTTCTTCTAGAACTATTTCACTCATGGGCTTATGGTTCATTACATAATCTTCTTCTAAAAATCGAGCATTGGTGCTAACAATGATCTTCTGATTTTTAGGATTATAAAACAAACCACCTTTCGTTCCCTTAGGATATCCAACAAACAGACAAACTTCTGTACGTGATTCCAACTTGTCAGTATCTCCCTTTAGCACATGTGCTGGACTACCCCATATCCGGATATGATTTAAACTGGGCTTACGCCCATTCCATAATTCGATGGGAGTAGAAGGAACTGTTTTAGAAGGTACCATATTCAGAATGTACACTACTGTTTCTAAGGCATATCCCCAAAACGAATTTGGTAATTCTGAATAACTCATCATCGATCTAACCATTTCCATAAGAGTCCTATTCTTTCGTTCTGCCACACCATTCTGCTGGGGTGTACCAGGTGCAGTCAATTGGGATTGAATCCCGACTTCTGATAAGTAATTCCTAAACTCTCCAAAGAGGTATTCGCCACCACGGTCAGACCGTAGTGTCTTGATACTTTTACCAAGACGTTTCTCCACATCAGCCCTATATTCTTTGAACTTGTCAAAGCATTCAGACTTTCGGCGCATCAGGTAAATGTATCCGTATCTTGAATAATCATCTATAAAGGAGACGAAGTATTCATAACCACCTCTTGCCTGGATAGACATAGGACCACATAAATCAGAATGGACCAATTCTAACGCATCTTTGGCTCTATACCCCTTGGCCTTGAAAGGTCTCTTTGTCATTTTACCTTCCAAGCAGGATTCACATGTTGAAAAATTTTCCAACTCTAATGAACCCAATAGTCCATCGGCTACAAGCCTTTGAATCCTACTTAAGTTAATATGTCCAAGCCTTAGATGCCAAAGATATGTTTGGTTCATTTTCGAAGGTTCTTTTCTCTTATTAGAGTTAGAAGATGTGTTATTAATTTTCATATTTTGCTTTGTGGGAGAAATTGGATTTAAAGTGTATAAATTGCCAACCAATGCACCAGAACAGATAATCACCTTATTTCTCTTTATAACGACATTGTTACTAAAGGAAACTGAATATCCATCCATATACAGTTTAGAAACTAAATGTAAAATACCGGAAAATAGGCGAATATTAATAAGGGAATTTTCTGGAATTTTTTGGAAATTTTTTGAGAATTTTTCGGAGCTCATAGGGACGAGTTAACGGGGACAAAAACGGGGCCCGAAAAAGCCTGTTTTGGCTACCCCATTTAAATGAGGAAAAGTTGAATTTTTTTCTTATTTCTTTTCCTTTATTTAATTTTCCTTTTCCTTCATTTTTCGCCATTTTCTCTACTTCTTCTCCCCGAAACCGCTCGCGCCTCTCCTTGCCCTAACCTCCTCTGCGTCGATACCAACCGCCTCCTCCTCTTCTCCGAGGCCGAAGCCTTAAATCCCTCGGCCCCTCCTTTTCTTCTTCTCCTCATCTTCTTTGCGCCGATCGCCTCACCCCGCGACACCGAAGTCACCACCGCCGGCTCCTCTTTTCCTGCGCGCCGACGCAGATCGCCGGCTACTGCCGACCCTATCGCCTTACCCCGACGCACGGAGCCAGTCGTGGCCGTGCCCTAGCAGAGACTTGCCGACGCCATTGCCGCCAGCGACGCCGAGCGCCTCTGCACAGCACCGTCGTCGTCCGGAATTGTTGCCGGCCTCTCCTCTACCCCACCACCTCTGTGCCCTAGCTTGAAGCCGACGGCCACGGTTCAATCTCTCCGGCGACCATTTTTGGTTGCTGTCCTTGCTATTTCCTAGTGCCGGCAGCCGACCACTTTACCCTAGATTCCTTCACACAGTAACCATAGTGCTCTGCTCACTTTGGTGCCCTAATTGTGATCTGGAAGGTAAGGTTTGGTTTCAGAAATTAGGTTGTTATTTAAATTTGGAATGCTTGGTTTTGTGATCTTCTCATCTTGGTCCGATCCAGGAAGGGAGGTTTTGTGATTGTGAAGATGCTCTTGGGTTCTAGTAGTGCCGATTCTTGATTGTGGATCGAAGGATAAGGACTGTGAGGTGAAATTTAGTGCTGTAGATCAACAAGTGCAGTTGTGAGATTCTATTCTGTTCTCTTCTGTGGTGTTCTTGATTTCAGCTCACTTTGTTCAAGCAACACTCCTTCCAGCCAGTTCCTCTTTGGCTGCTGATTAAGAACAGAAATCTGTGATTTGAGGTAAGGTGTATAATTTGTTCCGATCTTAGGAGTCTACTTGGGAGAAATCAAGTTTATTTAGGTTTAGACCTAAAGCAAGTTGATTATGTGATGTTGATTAGGGTTTTGTCCTAATTTAGGGTTAGAGATTTCATTTAGCTATTTATGGGAATTGTAGCTAAATAAAATATATTTACTTTGGTACCACAGGTCTTTGACGCGAGACGGGTATCTCGATTATTGGATTGGACATTTCTATTTTCGGAGGCGGGTACTTTTGACTTATTGTCTTTGATATGCTTAGTAATGAAAATAATATGTTGCATTAATTGTGTTTCCTATTTGTTTCGGTTAATCACTGCCCAATACATGTTACCTGTTTGATTGATTGTTTGTTTGCATCTCGTATTGATCTTGTACCCGATCTATCATGCTCATGGGTAGTGATATAACCATGTTTCACATGTTCAGGACCTAGGTTTGATACCTTTTTGATCAGTATGTCTTGATTTGATCTATTCACTATGGTGCCCATTGTTATATGCCCAGAGGTTGGTTTAGTATATTACCATGCTTAGTGACATGCACCATTTGCATTATCGCATACTGTGCAATAGATTGCTCCATTATTGTCGAGCACTTTGCCAGTTTTCATCACTGTTCGGTGCTCCGTTGTGACGCTCATGGGTAGCGTGACACAGCGTGATAGCACATCAGTTTGACTCTTCCGGTGCTCCGTTAATCCGCTCAGGGGTAGTGTGACGCAGCGTGTAGCACGTTAGAGATTCCTCCCCGTCATAGTGTACCGGGAGATGAGAGTATTGCGCTCCCCCATTTATGATTTAGGGTAGGAGTATGTATGTACTCCGAAAGCATCCCATCCACTCGATCACTCTTCAGGAGTAGTGATGCAGAGTGCACGGTTCTCACAGCCCTACCCACTCGGTCCCACTTTTGTTATGAGTTGGCTGACTGACGTCAGGGGTGACCATGACATTGACATCATATGCATGATGCATTTATTATTTGTGATTGTGTTTGCTGCATTTATATGCTGCATATTGTTTGGATACCTATGTTTGACATGCATATAGGATTCCTATACCACTCGGACTGTTTGTCCTTATACTCAAGTCCTGGTTAGTACAGTTCCTCTCCTGTTTACTTCAGATGCATATTTTTATCTTTCTTATATCAGGAGACTGTACGCATGATTAGTGTTAGGTGTTATTTCTTTACTTTGCATATCAATTGTACCTGCTGAGTGTTGGACTCACCCCGCCTCCATTGTTGTTATTTTCAGGTTGATGCTGTCCGAAGGGAGTTCCAGTCGTAAGTCCTCACTGCACGTAGTGCTAGATCCCTGCAGACCTCGAGAATTTATTTACCATTTGGTTTGGTTTTTATTTGCTTATGTGTGTACTTGGTTATTTGGATACATGGACATCGTATGTTTTTCTTTTGATATTGATGGATGTTCTATTCGATATGTTTTTTCTACATGCCTGCCTGGACGGCAGAAGAGGTGAGTTTCGTCGGGTTTGAGCTTTACGAGTGTAGTTGAGTAGGGTGGATTTCGAGTCAGAGTACTATAGTTTGTGATTACTATTATTAACTGCGTGGTTGTGACAGCCAGAGGCTGAATATCTGTATAAACTGCGTGGTGATTGATTTTATTTATTGTTATTATTCCAGCCGCTTGTGGCTGAGGTATATGAGGATGTAGAAAAGTTTCAGATTGTCCACCGTACAGGGGAGATGCTGCCGAAATTTTCTCGAACAGGGACTCCTCTGGGGCGTGACAATTTAGTGGTATCAGAGCGCAGGTATACGATCTTTTGTTTTCGTATTTTGGATGTTTGGGATAACCTGATACCAATTTATTTACTTGGTATCAGAGCGCCTAGTTTGGCGATACTTGTTGGATGTTTGTATTTTGGATTTTCGGGATTTATCTGATACCAAGTTATTTGGTATCAGAGCGGGTTATGATACCTGCTTTTGGTGTTCTGTAGATTTATCGGATACCTGTTTTTGGTATTCTGGATATTTGGGTTAGCCAGGTTTGCGAGTCAAACTGGACATTTTCGGATTTTCGATATGGTTATGTTTCGGATTTTCGTTTCGGATTTATATGGATTTCCGGTGATTTTCTCGTTCGAAATTTTGAGGTCAGAAGTTGGGGACTGGACAGCGATGGAACATCTCCAGACGGCAAATAGGTATGATGTTTATTTTATGATAGTTAGGACATCTATTAGCAGTTTATCTTTATTATCTGTCTAGTTGTTGTAGCCATATTACATGTGATGGGTTAGCCACTGATCTTGGTCGACCCTAATAGAGATCAAGGATTATAGTCTCTGATAATTTTTCATATCATACCATCAGTAGTTTTAGCTTCTGTTACTACTATTAGGAGATGGAGGCACATATCAGCCTCTGCTATTGTTAGCTGGGTAATGGATGATACCTATATATTCTTGTGGACTTAGCCAGTAAAGTTTTTATACTCGTATCTTTTGGATAATAGGGTATCCGATACGATGAAAATTGGGCATTGGAGAGTTATCATGTTTGATCATTGTTGAGAATGATTTGAGGTTGAGGGATATTGGGAGATCAGATATTGTGATGTGTTGATTTCTAATGAATTATGAGAGTAAATGTTATGTGGTTGTTTGATGATCTATTAGTGGATAACTATTTTGATGATCTATTATTTGGGTTGTTGTTGATGGTGACATAGTGAGTGTCATGTATGATATTCACAGGTTTGATGTTTATAGTTGGTGATCAGATTATGAATCGGGTGTTAGAGAGTTTATAGTTTAGAGTGCCTATGAGATTTTAATAAATCTGATTAGTTGTGGTTAGTTAACAAGATGATAAAATTGATGTTTACTTCCTCTGATATTGGACTATGTTGATAAATAATGATTTGATGTTTTGAATGTTAACTTGCTCTCATGGGAAGTAGAGACTTATTCATCTGATATTATGTGGGCTGATATTTTTGAGGATAAAAAAAAAATGAGAGTGTCTTGATGTTTTTGGATTCTGACTTTATCTTTTGGGTCGTACACCTTTTTACATATGATTATTGGGTTACTAGTAGATTATACCCGAGTGGTTAGACATACATGTCTGATTGTTTATTGGAGGTATTTGTCAATTAAAAACTATGTTGTGGAATGTGCACATATGTTTGAGTGTTTTATTGGATGTATCTTATCGATCTAATCTGAGTTGTGATATGTGCAGATGTGTTGGGTGTAATATTTGAGGTATCTTGTTTATTATATGATTGTTTTGAGAGTATATTCGTGTCGATTATGATTTGTTGGAAGTATTACCTTGATTATACTCTTGGCATAGGTGTATATATGCCATGTGAGGTTGTTTGAGATGTATTGTCGATTATACCTATGTTGATATATGCACAGGGGTTTGATATGTATTGTTGGAGGTATCACACTGATTTATACCTGTGCTATGAGTGTGTTTGGTGTGTATAAATTGGAGGATTATGTCGATTATACATATGTTAAGTGTGCATGTGTACCAGGTGTATGGTGGGTAGCATCATGATGATTCTACCTATGTTGAATGTAGAATGCTGAGTGTCTACATTATGATATTGATTGTATAACCTTGTCAACTAATTCTCCTATTAGTGGGTGACCAACCCACTAGGATGATGATAGAGTTGACTATGGATTTGATTTGTGGTTGTTTATACCTTTGGCTGCCTACAGTGATATATGGTTGAGTGATCTCGTGCAGCCTCTAGTTGGATGGTTAGGTGCCTTGGACACTTATGGATCATTTATGGTGGAGCGGAGTTCCCACATATACATATTTCGGATTGCTTGTAGCGGAGCATTGCTCCCATATCTATTGCAGATACATGTTATAGATTATTTGTAGTGGAGTGTTACTCCTACATATTGAGGATTTCTTGTGGTAGAGCGTTGCTCCCACATATGTGGTATTTTCTGTGATGGAGCGTTGCTCTCACGCTGGAGGATCTATGCTTAGATGATTTATCGTTGGTGATCATATTTCAGACTTATTGTCAGGGATCTTATGGTTAGAAATGTTTGTGATATGGACATTATGTGTCATGATTTTACCATTATGGTTTGGGAAGCCTTAGAGGTTTTCAGAGACTTGATGATTTTGGTATTCCCAGGATGTTTGGATCGGTTTCCATTGTCTTTGATGACGGTGTTGTGATCTATTTCGGATCCATGGTGAGTTACGCACTTCATCTTTGTATAGTTCTAGAGATGCTTCGATGGAAACGTCTAGATGTGAAGATCAGTAGTGCGTATTTTGGTTGTCTTCTGTGAGATGTTTGAGACACACGGGCATCAGTAGAAGTATACCGTGGTTCCACAGGAGGACGAGGTTGTTACCGTTGGGAGTAGACGGAGTCTATAGAAGAGGCTCGCAACTTCCTTTGTTTAGTTCGATATTTCCGGAGATACGTTGAGGGTTTCTCACGGATGGCTATGTCACTGACACGCCTGACCTGGAAAGGCGTGAAGTTCACTTGAACTAAGGATGACAAGACCAGCTTCTAGGAGCTGAAGCGGAGACTAGTGTCGACTCCGATTTTGGTATTACCTTCTGGAGAGGACGGATTTGTCCTCTACAGCGACGCATCTATTCAGGGTTTGAGCACTGTTCTGATGCAGCACGATATGGTAGTCTCCTATGCTTCTCGTCGATTGAATGAGCATGAGATGAACTACCCTGTACATGATCTAGAGCAAGTTGTCATAATTTTTGCCATGAAGATTTGGCGACATTATTTATATGGTGTTACATTTGAGATTCTCACTGACCATAAGAGTCTCAAATATCTGTTTACTTAGAAGGAACTTAATATCTGATAGAGAAGATGGATGGAGTTCCTGAAGGATTATGATTGTACCATTAGCTATCACCCGGGGAGAGCTAATGTGGTTGCCGATGCGCTTAGCAGGAAGTCCGGAGGGACTTTAGCTTGCCACCGAGTTGTGGTCACAGACTTGATTTAAGGTTCCTCCGATTTGGTCCTTGAGGGGTAAGGACAGACAGAGCAGGGTACTCTGGTTATCATGGTTGCTCAGTCGTTGATCAGGATGAGGATACGATAGCCCTAGGCTGTTGATCAGTATTTGTAATTTATTTGCAGCTAGATAGCTTTCGGGCAGCAAACCGAGTTCACACGAGACGAGGAGGGTGTTATTCACTTCCGAGGCAGATTATGCGTACTTCAGTCTCATCCGGTCTTACAGGAGCTACTTCAGGAGGCTCATCGCTCTCGATTTGCGATCCATCCAGACGGGACCCGTATGTATCGAGACTTGAGGCGTTCCTACTGGTGGAACGACATGAGGAAAGACGTCGTGGATTTCGTAGCTAGATGTCTTGTCTGTCAGCGGGTGAAGGCCGAACACCAGAGACCTGCCGGCTTACTTCAGCAGATTCCTAATCCTGAGTGGAAATGAGAACACATTACTATGGACTTTGTGGTAGGTTTGCCGAGGACATGACGAGACCATGACGCGATTTGGGTAATCGTTGATCGATTAACCAAATCCGCATACTTCTTAGCGATCCGGAGGACTGATCCCCTGGATCGATTGGCAGATCTGTATTGTCGGGAGATTATCAGACTACATGGTGTTCCGTTGAGTATCATTTCGTATAGAGATCCACGGTTCACGTCTCGTTTCTGGCAGAGTCTGCAGCAGGCCTTAGGCACACAGCTTCGTTTTAGTACAGCTTTCCATCCACAGACAGATGGACAGTCAGAGCGGACCATTCAGACTTTAGAGGACCTGCTGAGGTCATGTGTTATGGATTTCGGAGGCAGTTGGGAGGACCATCTGCCGTTAGTAGAGTTTGCTTACAACAACAGCTTCCATTCGGCTATCCAGATGGCACCGTTTGAGGCGTTGTATGGTAGACCTTGTCGGACACCCGTCCTTTGGGATGAGGTTGGAGAGGCCCAGTTGTTGGGACCTCATAGAGTTCAGCAGGATGCAGAGTTGGTCCGTACTATCAGACGGAGGATGTCAGAGGCGCAGGACCGTCAGAAGAGTTATACTGATCGGAGACGCAGACCACTAGAGTTCTCTGTTGGCGACCATGTATTTCTGCGAGTTTCACCCACGAAAGGGGTGAAGAGATTTGGCCTTAGAGGTAAGCTAGCTCCGCGTTACATTGGCCCTTTCGAGATCTTGGAGAGGATTGGAGCGGTAGCTTACCAACTGGCTCTACCACCGTCCCTGGCAGGCGTTCACGATGTATTTCACGTATCGATGCTGAGGAGATACGTGTCCGACCCGACGCATGTGCTGGGAGATATTCCAGTTCCAGTTCAGCCTGACATTACTTATGAGGAGGTTCCGGTACGGATTCTTGACCGGAAGGAGCGTCAGTTGCGGAACAAGACTATCCGGCTAGTTAAAGTCGGATGGCAGCATCATTCGGACGAGGAGGCTACTTAGGAGCTCGAGGATACGATCCGAGCTCGATATCCCCATCTTTTCACTTGAGGTATGTGATTTATTTACCGTTCAGCATTTATACTCTATATCTGTTGTTAGTACTTGCTGATGGTAGATAACGAAATTTGGGGACCAAATTTTTATAAGTGGGGGAGAATGTAAAATACCGGAAAATAGGCGAATATTAATAAGGGAATTTTCCAGAATTTTTTGGAAATTTTTCGGAAAATTTTCGGAGCTCGTAGGGACGAGTTAACGGGGACAAAAACGGGGCCCGGAAAAGCCTGTTTTGGCTACCCCATTTAAATGAGGAAAAGTTGAATTTTTTTCTTATTTCTTTTCCTTTATTTAATTTTCCTTTTCCTTCATTTTTCGCCGTTTCCTCTGCTTCTTCTCCCCGAAACCGCTCGCGCCTCTCCTTGCCCTAACCTCCTCTGCGTCGATACCAGCCGCCTCCTCCTCTTCTCCAAGGCCGAAGCCTTAAACCCCTCGGCCCCTCCTTTTCTTCTTCTCCTCATCTTCTTTGCGCCGATCGCCTCACCCCGCGACACCGAAGTCACCACCGCCGGCTCCTCTTTTCCTGCGCGCCGACGCAGATCGCCGGCTACTGCCGACCCTAGCGCCTTACCCCGACGCACGGAGCCAGTCATGGCCGTGCCCTAGCAGAGACTTGCCGACGCCATTGCCGCCAGCGACACCGAGCGCCTCTGCACAGCGCCGTCGCCGTCCGGAATTGTTGCCGGCCTCTCCTCTACCCCACCACCTCTGTGCCCTAGCTTGAAGCCGACGGCCACGGTTCAATCTCTCCGGCGACCATTTTTGGTTGCTGTCCTTGCTATTTCCTAGTGCCGGCAGCCGACCACTTTGCCCTAGATTCCTTCACACAGTAACCATAGTGCTCTGCTCACTTTGGTGCCCTAATTGTGATCTGGAAGGTAAGGTTTGGTTTCAGAAATTAGGTTGTTGTTTAAATTTGGAATGCTTGGTTTTGTGATCTTCTCATCTTGGTCCGATCCAGGAAGGGAGGTTTTGTGATTGTGAAGATGCTCTTGGGTTCCAGTAGTGCCGATTCTTGATTGTGGATCGAAGGATAAGGACTGTGAGGTGAAATTTAGTGTTGTAGATCAACAAGTGCGGTTGTGAGATTCTATTCTGTTCTCTTCTGTGGTGTTCTTGATTTCAGCTCACTTTGTTCAAGCAACACTCCTTCCAGCCAGTTCCTCTTTGGCTGCTGATTAAGAACAGAAATCTGTGATTTGAGGTAAGGTGTATAATTTGTTCCGATCTTAGGAGTCTACTTGGGAGAAATCAAGTTTATTTAGGTTTAGACCTAAAGCAAGTTGATTATGTGATGTTGATTAGGGTTTTATCCTAATTTAGGGTTAGAGATTTCATTTAGCTATTTATGTGAATTGTAGCTAAATAAAATATATTTACATTGGTACCACCGGTCTTTGACGCGAGACGGGTATCTCGATTATTGGATTGGACCTTTCTATTTTCGGAGGCGGGTACTTTTGACTTATTGTCTTTAATATGCTTAGTAATGAAAATAATATGTTGCATTAATTGTGTTTCCTATTTGTTTCGGTTAATCACTGCCCAATACATGTTACCTGTTTGATTGATTGTTTGTTTGCATCTCGTATTGATCTTGTACCCGATCTATCATGCTCATGGGTAGTGATATAACCATGTTTCACATGTTCAGGACCTAGGTTTGATACCTTTTTGATCAGTATGTCTTGATTTGATCTATTCACTATGGTGCCCATTGTTATATGCCCAGAGGTTGGTTTAATATATTACCATGCTTAGTGACATGCACCATTTGCATGATCGCATACTGTGCAATAGATTGCTCAATTATTGTCGAGCACTTTGCCAGTTTTCATCACTGTTCGGTGCTCCGTTGTGACGCTCATGGGTAGCGTGACACAGCGTGGTAGCACATCAGTTTGACTCTTCCGGTGCTCCGTTGATCCGCTCAGGGGTAGTGTGACGCATGTGCACGTTAGAGATTCCTCCCCGTCATAGTGTACCGGGAGATGAGAGCATTGCGCTCCCCCATTTATGATTTGGGGTAGGAGTATGTATGTACTCCGACAGCATCCCGTCCACTCGATCACTCATCAGGAGTAGTGATGCAGAGTGCACGGTTGTCACAGCCCTACCCACTCGGTCCCACTTTTGTTATGAGTTGGCTGACTGGCGTCAGGGGTGACCATGACATTGACATCATATGCATGATGCATTTATTGTTTGTGATTGTGTTTGCTGCATTTATATGCTGCATATTGTTTGGATACCTATGTTTGACATGCATACAGGATTCCTATACCACTCGGACTGTTTGTCCTTATACTCAAGTCCTGGTTAGTACAGTTCCTCTCCTGTTTACTTCAGATGCATATTTTTATCTTTCTTATATCAGGAGACTGTACGCATGATTAGTGTTAGGTGTTATTTCTTTACTTTGCATATCAATTGTACCTGCTGAGTGTTGGACTCACCCCGCCTCCATTGTTGTTATTTTCAGGTTGATGCTGTCCGGAGGGAGTTACAGTCGCTAGTCCTCACTGCACGTAGTGCTAGATCCCTGCAGACTGTTTGTCCTTATACTCAAGTCCTGGTTAGTACAGTTCCTCTCCTGTTTACTTCAGATGCATATTTTTATCTTTCTTATATCAGGAGACTGTACGCATGATTAGTGTTAGGTGTTATTTCTTTACTTTGCATATCAATTGTACCTGCTGAGTGTTGGACTCACCCCGCCTCCATTGTTGTTATTTTCAGGTTGATGCTGTCCGGAGGGAGTTACAATCGCTAGTCCTCACTGCACGTAGTGCTAGATCCCTGCAGACCTCGAGAATTTATCTACCATTTGGTTTGGTTTTTATTTGCTTATGTGTGTACTTGGTTATTTGGATACATGGACATCGTATGTTTTTCTTTTGATATTGATGGATGTTCTATTCGATATGTTTTTACTACATGCCTGCCTGGACGGCAGAAGAGGTGAGTTTCGTTGGGTTTGAGCTTTACGAGTGTAGTTGAGTAGGGTGGATTTCGAGTCAGAGTACTATAGTTTGTGATTACTATTATTAACTGCGTGGTTGTGACAGCCAGAGGCTGAATATCAGTATAAACTGCGTGGTGATTGATTTTATTTATTGTTATTATTCCAGCCGCCTGTGGCTGAGGTATATGAGGATGTAGAAAAGCTTCAGATTGTCCACCGTATATGGGAGATGCTGCCGAAATTTTCTCGGACAGGGACTCCTCTGGGGCGTGACAATTTAGTGGTATCAGAGCGCAGGTATACGATCTTTTGTTTTCGTATTTTGGATGTTTGGGATAACCTGATACCAATTTATTTACTTGGTATCAGAGCGCCTAGTTTGGCGATACTTGTTTGATGTTTGTATTTTGGATTTTCGGGATTTATCTGATACCAAATTATTTGGTATCAGAGCGGGTTATGATTCCTGCTTTTGGTGTTCTGTAGATTTATCAGATACCTGTTTTTGGTATTCTGGATATTTGGGTTAGCCAGGTTTGCGAGTCAAACTGGGCATTTTCGGATTTTCGATATGGTTATGTTTCGGATTTTCGTTTCGGATTTATATGGATTTCCGGCGATTTTCTCATTCAGAATTTTGAGGTCAGAAGTTGGGGACTGGACAGCGATGGAACATCTCCTGACGGCAAATAGGTATGATGTTTATTTTATGATAGTTAGGACATCTATTAGCACTTTATCTTTATTATCTGTCTAGTTGTTGTAGCCATATTACATGTGATGGGTTAGCCACTGATCTTGGTCGACCCTAATAGAGATCAAGGATTATAGTCTCTGATAATTTTTCATATCTTACCATCAGTAGTTTTAGTTTCTGTTACTACTATTAGGAGATGGAGGCACATATCAGCCTCTGCTATTGTTAGCTGGGTAATGGATGATACCTATATATTCTTGTGGACTTAGCCAGTAGAGTTTTTATACTCGTATCTTTTGGATAATAGGGTATCCGATACGATGAAAATTGGGCATTGGAGAGTTATCATGTTTGATCATTGTTGAGAATGATTTGAGGTTGAGGGATATTGGGAGATCAGATATTGTGATGTGTTGATTTCTAATGAATTATGAGAGTAAATGTTATGTGGTTGTTTGATGATCTATTAGTGGATAACTATTTTGATGATCTATTATTTGGGTTGTTGTTGATGGTGACATAGTGAGTGTCATGTATGATATTCACAGGTTTGATGTTTATAGTTGGTGATCAGATTATAAATCGGGTGTTAGAGAGTTTATGGTTTAGAGTGCCTATGAGATTTTAATAAATCTGGTTAGTTGTGGTTAGTTAACAGGATGATAAAATTGATGTTTACTTCCTCTGATATTGGACTATGTTGATAAATAATGATTTGATGTTTTGAATGTTAACTTGCTCTCATGGGAAGTAGAGACTTATTCATCTGATATTATGTGGGCTGATATTTTTGAGGATAAAAAAAAATGAGAGTGTCTTGATGTTTTTGGATTCTGACTTTATCTTTTGGGTCGTACACCTTTATACATATGATTATTGTGGGTTACTAGTAGATTATACCCGAGTGGTTAGACATACATGTCTGATTGTTTATTGGAGGTATTTGTCAATTAAAAACTATGTTGTGAAATGTGCACATATGTTTGAGTGTTTTATTGGATGTATCTTATCGATCTAATCTGAGTTGTGATATGTGCAGATGTGTTGGGTGTAATATTTGAGGTATCTTGTTTATTATATGATTGTTTTGAGAGTATATTCGTGTCGATTATGATTTGTTGAAAGTATTACGTTGATTATACTCTTGGCATAGGTGTATATATGCCATGTGAGGTTGTTTGAGGTGTATTGTCGATTATACCTATGTTGATATATGCACAGGGGTTTGATAGGTATTGTTGGAGGTATCACACTGATTTTACCTGTGCTATGAGTGTGTTTGGTGTGTATAAATTGGAGGATTATGTCGATTATAAATATGTTGTGTGTGCATGTGTACCAGGTGTATGGTGGGTAGCATCATGATGATTTTACCTATGTTGAATGTAGAATACTGAGTGTCTACATTATGATATTGGTTGTATAACCTTGTCAACTGATTCTCCTATTAGTGGGTGACCAACCCACTAGGATGATGATAGAGTTGACTATGGATTTGATTTGTGGTTGTTTACACCTTTGGCTGCCTACAGTGATATGTGGTTGAGTGATCTCGTGCAGCCTCTAGTTGGATGGTTAGGTGCCTTGGACACTTATGGATCATTTATGGTGGAGCGGAGTTCCCACATATACATATTTCGGATTGCTTGTAGCGGAGCATTGCTCCCATATCTATTGCAGATAAATGTTATAGATTATTTGTAGTGGAGTGTTACTCCTACATATTGAGGATTTCTTGTGGTGGAGCTTTGCTCCCACATATGTGGTATTTTCTATGATGGAGCGTTGCTCTCACGCTGGAGGATCTATGCTTAGATGATTTATCGTTGGTGATCATATTTCAGACTTATTGTCAGGGATCTTCTGGTTAGAAATGTTTGTGATATGGACATTATGTGTCATGATTTTACCATTATGGTTTGGGAAGCCTTAGAGGTTTTTAGAGACTTGATGATTTTGGTATTCCCAGGATGTTTGGATCGGTTTCCATTGTCTTTGATGACGGTGTTGTGATCTATTTCGGATCCACGATGAGTTACGCACTTCATCTTTGTATAGTTCTAGAGATGCTTCGATGGAAACGTCTAGATGTGAAGATCAGTAGTGCGTATTTTGGTTGTCTTCTGTGAGATGTTTGAGACACACGGGCATCAGTAGGAGTATACCGTGGTTCCACAGGAGGACGAGTTTGTTACCGTTAGAAATAGACGGAGTCTATAGAAGAGGCTCGCAACTTCCTTTGTTTAGTTCGATATTTCCGGAGATACGTTGAGGGTTTCTCTCGGATAGGTATGTCACTGACACGCCTGACCTGGAAAGGCGTGAAGTTCACTTGAACTAAGGATGACAAGACCAGCTTCTAGGAGCTGTAGCGGAGACTAGTGTCGACTCCGATTTTGGTATTACCTTCTGGAGAGGACGGATTTGTCCTCTACAGCGACGCATCTATTCAGGGTTTGAGCGTTGTTCTGATGCAGCACGATATGGTAGTCTCCTATGCTTCTCGTCGATTGAATGAGCATGAGAAGAACTACCCTGTACATGATCTGGAGCAAGTTGTCATAATTTTTGCCATGAAGATTTGGCGACATTATTTATATGGTGTTACATTTGAGATTCTCACTGACCATAAGAGTCTCAAATATCTGTTTACTTAGAAGGAACTTAATATCTGATAGAGGAGATGGATGGAGTTCCTGAAGGATTATGATTGTACCATTAGCTATCACCCGGGGAGAGCTAATGTGGTTGCCGATGCGCTTAGCAGGAAGTCCGGAGGGACTTTAGCTTGCCACCGAGTTGTGGTCACAGACTTGATTTAAGGTTCCTCCGATTTGGTCCTTGAGGGGTAAGGACAGACAGAGCAGGGTACTCTGGTTATCATGGTTGCACAGTCGTTGATCAGGACGAGGATACGATAGCCCTAGGCTATTGATCTGTATTTGCAATTTATTTGCAGCTAGATAGCTTCCGGGCAGCAGACCGAGTTCACACGAGACGAGGAGGGTGTTATTCACTTCCGAGGCAGATTATGCGTACTTCAGTCTCATCCGGTCATACAGGAGCTACTTCAGGAGGCTCATCGCTCTCGATTTGCGAGCCATCCAGGCGGGACCCGTATGTATCGAGACTTGAGGCGTTCCTACTGGTGGAACGACATGAGGAAAGACGTCCCGGATTTCGTAGCTAGATGTCTTGTCTGTCAGCGGGTGAAGGCCGAACACCAGAGACCTGCCGGCTTACTTCAGCAGATTCCTAATCCTGAGTGGAAATGAGAACACATTACTATGGACTTTGTGGTAGGTTTGCCGAGGACATGACGAGACCATGACGCGATTTGGGTAATCGTTGATCGATTAACCAAATCCGCGTACTTCTTAGCGATCCGGAGGACTGATCCACTGGATCGATTGGCAGATCTGTATTGTCGGGAGATTATCAGACTACATGGTGTTCCGTTGAGTATCATTTCGTATAGAGATCCACGGTTCACGTCTCGTTTCTGGCAGAGTCTGCAGCAGGCCTTAGGCACACAGCTCCGTTTCAGTACAGCTTTCCATCCACAGACAGATGGACAGTCAGAGCGGACCATTCAGACTTTAGAGGACCTGCTGAGGTCATGTGTTATGGATTTCGGAGGCAGTTGGGAGGACCATCTGCCGTTAGTAGAGTTTGCTTACAACAACAGCTTCCATTCGGCTATCCAGACGGCACCGTTTGAGGCGTTGTATGGTAGACCTTGTCGGACACCCGTCCTTTGGGATGAGGTTGGAGAGGCCCAGTTGTTGGGACCTCATAGAGTTCAGCAGGATGCAGAGTTGGTCTGTAGTATCAGACGGAGGATGTCAGAGGCGCAGGACCGTCAGAAGAGCTATACTGATCGGAGACGCAGACCACTAGAGTTCTCTGTTGGCGACCATGTATTTCTGCGAGTTTCACCCACGAAAGGGGTGAAGAGATTTGGCCTCAGAGGTAAGCTAGCTCCGCGTTACATTGGCCCTTTCGAGATCTTGGAGAGGATTGGCGCGATCGCTTACTGGCTCTACCACCGTCCAGGCGGCGTTCACGATGTATTTCACGTATCGATGCTGAGGAGATACGTGTCCGACCCGACGCATGTGCTGGCAGATATTCCAGTTCCAGTTCAGCCTGACATTACTTATGAGGAGGTTCCGGTACGGATTCTTGACCGGAAGGAGCGTCAGTTGCGGAACAAAACTATCCGGCTGGTAAAAGTCGGATGGCAGCATCATTCGGACGAGGAGGCTACTTGGGAGCTCGAGGATACGATCCGAGCTCGATATCCTCATCTTTTCACTTGAGGTATGTGATTTATTTACCGTTCAGCATTTATACTCTATATCTGTTGTTAGTACTTGCTGATGGTAGATAACGAAATTTGGGGACCAAATTTTTATAAGTGGGGGAGAATGTAAAATACCGGAAAATAGGTGAATATTAATAAGAGAATTTTCCGAAATTTTTTGGAAATTTTTCGGAAATTTTTCGGAGCTCGTAGGGACGAGTTAACGGGGACAAAAACGGGGCCCGGAAAAGCCTGTTTTGGCTACCCCATTTAAATGAGGAAAAGTTGAATTTTTTTCTTATTTCTTTTCCTTTATTTAATTTTCCTTTTCCTTCATTTTTCGCCGTTTCCTCTACTTCTTCTCCCCGAAACCGCTCGCGCCTCTCCTTGCCCTAACCTCCTCTGCGTCGATACCAGCCGCCTCCTCCTCTTCTCCGAGGCCGAAGCCTTAAAACCCTCGGCCCCTCCTTTTCTTCTTCTCCTCATCTTCTTTGCGCCGATCGCCTCACCCCGCGACACCGAAGTCACCACCGCCGGCTCCTCTTTTCCTGCGCGCCGACGCAGATCGCCGGCTACTGCCGACCCTAGCGCCTTACCCCGACGCACGGAGCCAGTTGTGGCCGTGCCCTAGCAGAGACTTGCCGACGCCATTGCCGCCAGCGACGCCGAGCGCCTCTGCACAGCGCCGTCGCCGTCCGGAATTGTTGCCGGCCTCTCCTCTACCCCACCACCTCTATGCCCTAGCTTGAAGCCGACGGCCACGGTTCAATCTCTCCGGAGACCATTTTTGGTTGCTGTCCTTGCTATTTCCTAGTGCCGGCAGCCGACCACTTTGCCCTAGATTCCTTCACACAGTAACCATAGTGCTCTGCTCACTTTGGTGCCCTAATTGTGATCTGGAAGGTAAGGTTTGGTTTCAGAAATTAGGTTGTTGTTTAAATTTGGAATGCTTGGTTTTGTGATCTTCTCATCTTGGTCCGATCCAGGAAGGGAGGTTTTGTTATTGTGAAGATGCTCTTGGGTTCTAGTAGTGCCGATTCTTGATTGTGGATTGAAGGATAAGGACTGTGAGGTGAAATTTAGTGCTGTAGATCAACAAGTGCGGTTGTGAGATTCTATTCTGTTCTCTTCCGTGGTGTTCTTGATTTCAGCTCACTTTGTTCAAGCAACACTCCTTCCAGCCAGTTCCTCTTTGGCTGCTGATTAAGAACAGAAATCTGTGATTTGAGGTAAGGTGTATAATTTGTTCCGATCTTAGGAGTCTACTTGGGAGAAATTAAGTTTATTTAGGTTTAGACCTAAAGCAAGTTGATTATGTGATGTTGATTAGGGTTTTGTCCTAATTTAGGGTTAGAGATTTCATTTAGCTATTTATGTGAATTGTAGCTAAATAAAATATATTTACATTGGTATCATAGGTCTTTGACGCGAGACGGGTATCTCGATTATTGGATTGAACCTTTCTATTTTCGGAGGCGGGTACTTTTAACTTATTGTCTTTGATATGCTTAGTAATGAAAATAATATGTTGCATTAATTGTGTTTCCTATTTGTTTCGGTTAATCACTGCCCAATACATGTTACCTGTTTGATTGATTGTTTGTTTGCATCTCGTATTGATCTTGTACCCGATCTATCATGCTCATGGGTAGTGATATAACCATGTTTCACATGTTCAGGACCTAGGTTTGATACATTTTTGATCAGTATGTCTTGATTTGATCTATTCACTATGGTGCCCATTGTTATATGCCCAGAGGTTGGTTTAGTATATTACCATGCTTAGTGGCATGCACCATTTGCATGATCGCATGCTGTGCGATAGATTGCTCCATTATTGTCGAGCACTTTGCCAGTTTTCATCACTGTTCGGTGCTCCGTTGTGACGCTCATGGGTAGCGTGACACAGCGTGGTAGCACATCAGTTTGACTCTTCCGGTGCTCCGTTGATCCGCTCAGGGGTAGTGTGACGCAGCGTGTAGCACGTCCCCGTCATAGTGTACCGGGAGATGAGAGCATTGCACTCCCCCATTTATGATTTGGGGTAGGAGTATGTATGTACTCCGACAGCATCCCGTCCACTCGATCACTCATCAGGAGTAGTGATGCAGAGTGCACGGTTGTCACAGCCCTACCCACTCGGTCCCACTTTTGTTATGAGTTGGCTGACTGGCGTCAGGGGTGACCATGACATTGGCATCATATGCATGATGCATTTATTGTTTGTGATTGTGTTTTCTGCATTTATATGCTGCATATTGTTTGGATACCTATGTTTGACATGCATACAGGATTCCTATACCACTCGGACTGTTTGTCCTTATACTCAGGTCCTGGTTAGTATAGTTCCTCTCCTGTTTACTTCAGATGCATATTTTTATCTTTCTTATATCAGGAGACCGTACGCATGATTAGTGTTAGGTGTTATTTCTTTACTTTGCATATCAATTGTACCTGCTGAGTGTTGGACTCACCCCGCCTCCATTGTTGTTATTTTCAGGTTGATGCTGTCCGGAGGGAGTTCCAGTCACTAGTCCTCACTGCACGTAGTGCTATATCCCTGCAGACCTCGAGAATTTATTTACCATTTGGTTTGGTTTTTATTTGCTTATGTGTGTACTTGGTTATTTGGATACATGAACATCGTATGTTTTTCTTTTGATATTGATGGATGTTCTATTCGATATGTTTTTACTACATGCCTGCCTGGACGGCAGAAGAGGTTAGTTTTGTCGGGTTTGAGCTTTACGAGTGTAGTTGAGTAGGGTGGATTTCGAGTCAGAGTACTATAGTTTGTGATTACTATTATTAACTGCGTGGTTGTGACAGCCAGAGGCTGAATATCTGTATAAACTGCGTGGTGATTGATTTTATTTATTGTTATTATTCCAGCCGCCTGTGGCTGAGGTATATGAGGATGTAGAAAAGTTTCAGATTATCCACCGTACAGGGGAGATGCTGCCGAAATTTTCTCGGACAGGGACTCCTCTGGGGCGTGACACTGAAAGTAAATTCTTTCTAAAACTGGGTACATAAAGGCAATTTCTTAAAATCAAATTTCTATTCCTTTCAAAAGATAAGTAAACGTCTCCCACTGCAACAGCTGCCACCTTAGTAGCATTGCCCATGTAGACAGTTATCTCTCCATCAAATAGTCGCTGGGTTTCCTAGAACCCCTGCAAAGAATTGCAGATATGATCAGTGGCTCCCGTATCTACACACCAGGTGCTGGTAGATAGCATCGCTAAACATGTTTCAACTACTAGAGTATGAGATATACCTTTATTGTTCTGGTTCCTACGAGGACAGTCCACTTTCCAATGTCCAGACTGCTTGCAGATGAAGCACTTGCCCTTCGACTTCTTCATTCCATCTTTCTGTCCTGTACTCTGAGGTTTATTCACTTTCTTTGCTGAAAAGACTTGTTTCTTCTTCTTCTTACCTTTCGACTTAGAAGTAGAACCATTTTCAGCAAAGTGAATCTGAGAACTGTGACGAAATATTTCTTCTGCTGCCTGTAGTTCTGTCAGAAGTTCCGCCAATGTATACTCTCTTTTGTTCATGTTATAGTTCAGGCGTAACTGCTCAAAACTTCTGGGTAGCGTTTGGAGAATTATATCGACCTGGGTTTCCCCATCGATTTCTCCTACAAGGACTTGTATTTCATTCAGATAAGCCATCATTTTGAGGATATGATCCCTACGGGTGTCCCCTCAGACATGGTGGTTGTCATTAACTTCCTCATTGCCTCTTGCCTAGCAGTCCGACTGGTGCCCAAAGAGTTCTTTGAGATTGTTCATTATATCATAAGCTGTTGGTAAATCTTGATGCTGATGTTGCAATACATTTGGCATTGATGCCAAAATGTAACACCGCGCCATCTCATCAGCTTTTACCCATTTCTTATGATACTCAATCTCCTCTGGGGTAGAGTCACCGTTAGGTGCATCAGGGCAAGCCTCAGTCAGTACAAACTTATAGCTTTCAGCAGTAAGAACTATGTCCAGGTTTCTTTTCCAATCAATATAGTTGGGACCAGTAAGTTTGTTCTCTTTCAGTATAATGGCTAGTAGGTTGAAAGTCATCCTAAGAATCACAAAAGTAAACTTTGGTCAAGACTCTAAATTTAGAATAATATTGATTCCTCAAACAATACTATTTTAAATTAACCAACACCTCAAATCACCATGAATATTGCATGCCACGTTAGTGTGGACGTATACAAATTCATAATTTGTAAGAGGAGGGTGTGACCCATTAATTTTATTATCTTGTCATCCTAACTTTATGACAAATAAAATTAATAGTTGGTTTCACTTTGGTCACACAAGACAATAGCAGTGACTCCGTTGGGGAGGATACTATTGAATGCGTCTAAGTGTATACCATTACTTGATACTAAGTCCATTAAATAGGATTGTGCCCCTTCAGTTAGAGAAGATCACACGCTCCTAAATAATTTCCTTTAACCATCCATAAAAGGAAGTTTGATCTAGTGATCCGCAACAAACCCATCCGTTGTGGAGGGAGGCACTCAGAGTTAACACGCAAGCTTGTTGCATCACTTACAAACCAGTAATGGAGACCATGGGATTTATTAAAATCCCTCTCCCACTTAGTTATTTAGAAATGAGGATTTTAACCTATGCTAGCATACATCACATGCATATAAACATCAAAGTAAATAAAAATAATAAATTTAGAAATTAATTTTCCAACTATTATGGCCTTTTCCATCACTGTCTTCAGTATGCTCCAACCCTAGCTGTTGCCATCTTTAGCCACCGCCATCGGGTCGAGTTGTCGCATACTTCTTGCTTCTTATTCCGCTGCGCCTCTGGTGCTCCGAAAGTACCTCGCCTCGCAAGAATCCGATCCACGACAAAAATAGAATTTTACATATGTCGATCCTATATTCCACGAGGGAATGTACATGTATTCTAGATCGAACAAAAACAAAATTCTAAAAATAATACAGCTCCTGCTGTATTTTATACATACAATCATGCACACAAATAATGCCCTTGACATGTCCAAGGGTCCAATCACACACAATATCAATAATCCATAAGAGTTGGAGCCTGCAACCAAAGAGTTAGCACATCCTACTATTTTCCTGCCTAAATTATGCATGATATGTGCATAACCTATTTGAATTCTAAAATTACACAGAGGCAAACCCTAGTTCTGATACCAATTGTTGGTTAATCCTAGGAAAACGTACCTGTTCCACTGTACAAAAATTTTTGTACAAGTGTCGAACCTTTCCTTAAATAACCTATTGTGTTTTTTAGAAATTAAATAAGGAATCGCAGACGGAACTTAACATCATTGATTCCAAATTTAACTTATCTGTTCTTAATGGTTTAGATTTGAATCGCAAGTGAAACTTAACACTATTGATTCAAATCTACCTAAATTATTAATTCCATAAATATTAATTTCCAAAATTGGCTTCCAAGACTGCATGGCGAGGCACATGGCCTTCTTGGATATGGGAGCAACCACCACGGCCTAGGCAAAGCCTTTTAAGGAAAGCTAATATTTATTTCCTTAAATAACTTTAGGTTAACAAAAAAAAACAATCGAATCACAAATTCGAAAAAGAAGAAAACACAAAATCGAAAAATAAATTCGATAAACTAGATCTAATTGCCTCTTGTATTTAGAATTCATACAAAGAAAAATAACTAGTATGATGCGGAAGAAAAATACTAGTTATACCTTCTCTTTGTAAGCTAATGACCTCAAGATCTTCTGCCGTATTCCTCGCCTCGCCTTGGACGTCGTGTGGGCGACGATCCTCCAAGATGAACACCACCCAAAAGCTTCCTCCTCCTTCTTCTAAAATCAGGCCACCACCACCACCAAGGAGAAGAGAGCAAAGGGAGAGGAAGAAGGGAGAGGGCCGGCCACACCAAGAGATCACCCAAGCAAAAGAATAAGAGTTGTGTCTCATGAAGCCCCCTCACCCCTTCTTTTATATTACTTACCCAAGGCAAATAAGGAAAAACCTTTTACAAAAAAATAAAATCATCCAAGAGTTTTTCCTTTTCCCTTTTTATTTTTCCTTTTCTTTCCTCTTGATTGAATCAATCACCAATCAATGGTTATGATCAATCCTATTTGGTTTAGGATTGAATTTGGTATAATCCTATTGGTCGGCCTTGCTTGGGCACCAAGCAAGGTGGCCGACCACAATTAAAAGGAAAGGAAAAATAATTTTTTAAAAAATTTTACAAGAAGAAATCCTCTTATAAAATTTACAAGCTCTCTTTCCTAAAGTTTGAGTTAAAAAAGGAAAGTTTCTAAAAATTAAAACCATGTTTTAAAATTTAAAAACTCTCTTATAAAATTTTCTTTTTTAACATGGTGATAGAAAATTTAAATTTTAAAACTTCTTTTCCTTTTTTTTCTTAAACCATAAGGATGGTTAAAAAAGGAAAGTTTTAAAATCTTTTAAACTCTCTATTTAAACATGTGGCCTAATTCAAATAAGGAAAGTTTTAAAAATTAAAATATCTCTTTTAAAATTTATAGTTTTCTACAAAGAGAAGATTTTAAAAATTCAAAACAACCCTCCATTTTTGAATTATTATGGCCGGCCCCTACAAGCTTGGTCACCAAGCTATAGGGCCGGCCCCTTTCAAGAGGATGTGGCCGGCCATTGCTTGGTCACCAAGCAATGGTCCGGCCCCCTTCTTGGACACCAAGAAGAGCCTTACATTTGGATGGACTTGAGGCTATAATGAGGCTACGACAGGGACCTAGAGGAGAAATTGGTTTTGGCCTTCCGATGAGCTTGAGTATTCCGTGTTCGCCCTGAACACACAACTCAAGTTCATCGATAATAACTCATTCCACTAGAGAGTTATTACCGCACTACCGCACCAATCCCAAATTACATTATGGACTCCTTTTTATCATGAGTGTGTTAGTCTCCCTGTATTTAAGATTACGAATGTCCACTAATTAAGTAAGTTACTGACAACTCACTTAATTAATATCTAGCTCCAAGAGTAGTACCACTCAACTTTATTGTCATGTTGGACTAGGTCCACCTGCAGGGTTTAACATGGCAATCCTTATGAGCTCCTCTTGGGGACATTCTCAACCTAGATAACTAGGACACAGATTCCTTCTATAATCAACAACACACACTATAAGTAATATCATTTCCCAACTTAACGGACATATTGATTTATCGAGCTAAACCTCACCCTTTGATAAGTCAAAGAAATAAATATTAAATATATGTGTTTGTTATTATATTAGGATTAAGAGTACACACTTCCATAATAACTAAGGTTTAGTTCTTTTACTAAGTCAGTACAAAAAGAACTTACCTAAATGATCCTACTCAACACACTTAAAGTGTATCAGTGTAATTTATTAGTCAAGATAAACTAATACTTAATTACCCTACGACTATACTGATGAGTCGTTCCTTTCCATCTTAGTCGTGAGTAACTGTTTATAATTTATAGAGAGCCGACAACATTATCTTCTGAGTGTGACACCACACTCCATGTTATCTACTATATAAATTAATTGAACAATTACATTTAACAAATAAATGCAGAAATTGACCAATGTGATTCTTTTATTTCAACAAATAAATGTTTACAAAAGCTAGGCTTTTAGTATAAACTCTAACACATCTCCCACTCGTCCAAGTCAATCCATAAGGTTATATGGTCACATAGACCATGTCAGTCACATCGACTACAAGGTGATCATGTCACGAAGACCAGAGAGAAATTAGTTACAAAGACTAAATTATTCACGTAGACTTTATGAGGATCAAGTCATGAAGACCAGAGCAAAATTTAGTCACAAAGACCGAATAAGTCACGAAGACTTTATGAGGATCAAGTCATGAAGACCAGAACAAAATTTAGTCACAAAGACTAAATAAGTCACATAGACTTTATGAGGATCAAGTCACGAAGACCATAGTAAAATTTAGTCACAAAGACCAAATAAGAACATCCATTTCATACATTAGGGAAAATGGTTCGTGCGACAGCAAGCACATTGAGCATTCAACTGCTAAGAAGATTGTCACACTTTACTTAGCTGCTCCACAGAACGAATCAGAAACATATGTCCATAGAATGAATCAGAGATATAAATGACTTGTCTTTACCCCAGATTAAATTATTTACATCATTATGAACATCTCTAATCCTTCATATTGACCATATGTCAAGAGCATGTTCAACATCTCCAATCAAACAAATTATTCACAATTACATTTTATGTACTGAACTAAAAACGTAACCGGTACCAGTGAATAAATGTCACAGATGTAAATTAATCTTAATCTTCCTTTTTAGTTAGAATCTATTCATTATAATCAGTTACTTTCCTAGTTATGCTCCATAGACCGAATCATCCATAGCCAATAGGAAACATGCTAAAGTAGCAGACACTGATCAGAACTTCAAGTAGACAGCTAAATAGTCACTTAGGGTAAAATCGAGATTAACTTATAATCTCAAGGGTCTCACATAGTAGAGAAGCAGGGATTCATTCTCCTACTACCCTTCTTGTCGCCATAGCACATGTGGTATGAATCACATGCTACGATGTTATTCTCTTTACTAAAAAGAGCGCATGTTTTTCCCAAATTTAATATCGTACAGATTTCGATCTAGACATTCCCAATGTCTAATCCTGAATTCAACATATGAATTCTAATCTGGCCTCAAGCAGATTCAGTAAATGGTGGGTGCATTTACTCCAATCATTACACAAATGATCTCATCTTGACACAAATATCAAGGTGACCTTAACTTATGGGTATGTCTCTATTCACAGCTACATAAGTTGTCCCATAAGCAACGGTCTTACCTTTATTCGTACTTAACAAATAGAGATGATTGTCCATGTAAGTGGACGAATCTCAATCTGCCAACATGCTTATCGAGACTTTTATTCGAATGTAACAAAGACATATACACTGAATAAATCATGACATTTTTCATTTATCAAAATGTCTTTACAATTAATTACATTCTTCGAATTCCCAAAGACTTCACATGCCCATGAAATGACTCTTTAGTCAATGGCTTAGTAAAAGGATCAGCAGGCATATTTCGTGTAGGGATGTACTCAAGAATTATCTTTTTCTTGTCAACAATATCCCTTACAAAATTATACTTAATTTCTATATGTTTGTCTTTGCTGTGATATTTGGGATCCTTGGAAAAAGCTATCGCATCTTGACTGTCACAGTACACAGTAATAGGACTCCCACTATCCTCAGCAATCTTCAAATGTTTCAGGAACCTTCTTAGCCAGACTGCCTCTTGCACAGCCACTGCACAAGCCACATACTCAGCTTCCATTGTCGACAAGGCTATACAAGCCTGCTTCTTGCTGTTCCATGAGATGGCGCCACCATTTAGCAAGAAGGCATAGCCGGATGTGGATTTTTTGTCATCAAGGTCCCCTGCCCAATCTGCATCTATGTAGCCACTTAGGCTCATTTCTGATCCTTGGAAGCAGAGGCAATAATCCGCTGTTCCTTTGAGATATCTGAATATCCTCTTCACCGCTTTCTAGTGTCTCGATCCTGGGTTTGACTGGAAATGACTCACTAAGCCAACAACATAGTTTATATCAGGACGAGTACACAACATAGTGTACATCAAACTACTAATGGCACTGGCATATGTTTTCTTCTTCATCTCGACTATTTCCTCAGGAGTCTTGGGATACATACTTTTGCTCAAAATAGTACCTTTCGTTATAGGCGTCTGTTCAACGTTGCAATCTGACATATTGAAGTGTTGCAGTATCTTAGTGATATAAGCTTCTTGAGACAAACCCAAAAGCCTCTTTGATCGGTCTCTAACGATCTTCACTCCTAAGATGTACTCTGCTTCTCCCATATCTATTATGTCAAATTGTGATGAAAGCCATCTTTTGACTTCTATCACACACTTTATGTCGCTTCTAGCTATTAGCATATCATCAACATATAATGATAAAATGACAAACTTTCCTTTCTCCTTTCTTAGGTAAATACAATGATCCTCATTGACCATTTGGAAACCATAAAATAATATTACTTCATTAAATCTTATGTTCCATTGTTTTGACGCTTGCTTTAGCCCATATATAGACTTCCGAAGTCTACATACTTTTTTCTCTTGGCCTTCAGCAACATAACCTTCTGGTTGTACCATATAGATTTCTTCGTCAAGATTACCATTAAGGAAAGCCGTTTTTACATCCATCTAATGTAATTCCATGTCATATTGTGCTACTATAGCTAGGATGACACATATTGACACAAACTTCACAGCTAGGGAGAATGTCTCTTCAAAGTCAATACCCTCCATTTGGGTATATCCTTTAGCAACTAATCGAGCTTTGTATTGATTAATCGATCCATCTGCTTTCCTCTTTACTTTGAGAATCCACTTATTCCCAATAGCCCTTCAGCCTGGAGGAAGATCGACTAAATCCTAAACTTGATTCTTTCTCATTGACTCCATTTCTTCATCCATTGCAATTTTCCATTCTTTTTTAACTGAGCTTCTCAAAGCTTCCTCAACTATTCAAGGTTCCTCATCATCAACTGGGAGAATCATCAATGCCTCATTCTCAATATCAAACCTTCTCCGAGGAATAATCTGATGACTACTTCTTCGAAGGTTAGACTGTTGAGAAACTGACTCATTCAGTGGCAAATCACTCCCACTCGGTTGACTAGATTCAGGTATCTCCTAATCTGTTGATAAAGGAACATTATCCTCCTCCTCTATCTCATATAGAGAAATTGTCTTATCAACTTTACCTCGTGTTGGGAACTCAGTTTCTAGAAAAGTAGCATTTCTTGACTCTATTTTAGAGATGGTTCCATCTTGTCGCTCACCAATAAAAACATAACCCTTAGAAGTCTCAGAGTATCTTATAAAGATACACTTCTTACCTTTGGGTCCTAATTTTCCATATTCGTGAGTCTTATCATGAACGTAGGCAACTGACCCCCAAGGTCTCAAATTACTCAAATCCAGCTTTCTGCCTGTCCAACGTTCATGTGAGATAGATGGAACTGACTTTGAAGGTACTTTGTCAAGTATATAGGTCGCAACTAATAATGCATCTCCCTAATAGGAGATTGACAAATTAGCTTGCTCCATCATAGACCTAACCATTTCAAGAAGAGTCATATTTCTTCTTTCAGCAACCCCATTTTGTTGTGGAGTTCTAGGGATAGTTAGCTGTCTAATAATCCCTTTCTCATTACACATTGTCTTGAACTGATCAGACAAATATTCTCCTCCACGGTCAGTGCGCAAGGTTTTAACCGTACGTTTCAATTGATTCTCAACTTCGTTCAAGTAACGAATAAAGCAATCCAATGCTTCAGATTTGTGAGAAATCAAATACACATGAGCAAAATGTGTGAAGTCATCGATAAATGTAATGAAATAAGAGCTCCCATTTCTAGCCTTCATATTCATTAGACCACAAATATCCGAATGAATTAATTGCAATGGTGATTTAGCCCTAATAGCCTTACCAAATGGTTTTCTAGTCATCTTTCCCGCAAAACAATGCTCACATATAGACAAGTTAATCTTAGCATGAGTGCCTAATAGGTCCTCCTTAGTTAATCTATGCATTCGTTCTTGTCCTATATGTCCCAATCTATCATGCCAAATTTCATCATTAACATCAGCATTACTAGTAAGAGCAATGTTTGAAAAACAACCATCATTATTATTTGTTCTACATCAAGAACCATAAAACTATTTATTACATAACCATATCCAATTAACACAGAGCTAATTTGAAGTTCCACACAACGACTATAAAAATTTACATTGTAACCTAAATCAAGAAGACAAATGACGGAAACCAGATTCCGTCGAATCTCAGGAGCGTACAGGACATCATGTAGAAACAAGGTGCCTCCACCACGTAGGTTGAGCTTGCAAGTGCTAATTCCTTTGACTTCAATTCTTGTATTGTTTCCTACATATATCCATTTGTTGCCAGCTGGTACCCGATAGTACTCCACATATGTAGCTCGATCACGAGCTACGTGGTTCATTGCTCCTGAATCTACAATCCACAAAGGATACGAATCATCTAACAACATTGTACTTGCAACATATTGCTCGTGGAAAGAAGACAAAAATTGATCTACCTTTTTAGGCTCAGCACACTCCTGAGCAAAATGACCCTTCTTTCCACAGTTGAAGCAAGTCAACCTGCTCTTAGGTTTTTGTCCATATTTCTTTCCTTTCTTCTTGATTTGGTTTTTCGCAGCAACATCATTAGCCTCCTTTTCTTTCCCCTTTCCTTTCTTAAACCACTTGTTTTTATTCTTGGAACCAAAACCTTCAGCTACAAAAGCTTGACTAGAAATCCTTGCGGATTCAATCCTCTCCGCCTCAAGTTCCACATGGCGTGAGACATCAGTGAAAGTCTTGATACTCTCACTTGGGTCAGGTTTTGTTTCATCGTTTCCCAAGAATCAGGAATGGAACAGATAACTGCCTGAACTTGTTGTTCATTGGTCAATGCATAACCAGCAGTCTTAAGCTCTCAAATCATGTTACCCATCTCCTTGAGATGTTGGGCCATGGTAACATTCGAGCTCTTTTTACAGCTATCAAACTTGATAGTTAGCTGACGGAGCTTACTCAGACTGACTCCACTGTACTTCTCTCTAAGGGCTACCCAGACAGCATGAGCCGATGGTAATGGCTCATACTCAAATATCATGTCATCCACCATTGAACTAATCAATATTCCCTTAGCAATGGAGTCCTTCCTTTTCCATGCCTTATAGGCATCAAGGTCACATCTGTGTTTTGTTGTAGAACCATCAACCGGTTCCTCCAAGAATTGATTTACAGCCTCTAAAACTTCTTGTTTCTCAAGAACGTATTGTATCTTGAGGTGCCAAATTTTGTAGTTATCCCCATATAATTTCTCACCCTTACTAAGTTCAGCTATGATGATTTTAGTTGCCATGATCTACATAAATAAATAAATTATTTATTATTTTAATGTAATTCATATATGTGTAATTAATTATTGACTCAGTGTAAATTAGAATTAGTTTACAAAATCAAGTGATAACATTGTTTCCACTCATCATTTGTATGTTCTAATCTAATCAACACTGATCAATCATATTACACATATCCCATCTAATGAACGAATCATTATTAAAATAAACTAATCATTTTTCATATGAACTAATCATATGGATATATGAACGAATCATATTCTCATGAACTAATCATGTCATGAAATGAACTAATCATTTCCAAGTTTGTTAACATATAACATAACTTTTCATTATTTAATTCTGTTCATACGTAACGACAGAAATTATTACATGGCTCAAAAACTAGATGAGCTTACACTGTTCGTACATAACGACAGTAAACAGAACACTAGTAAACTAGATAAGCCAGCACTGATCCCACTAGGACAAACACTAGTGTGGCAGTCAACATTATCCCTATTAACCTGGACTCATTTGGGATAATTTCAGATGGGGCAACTTCAGGATTCTCCATCAGATCCATTTCTGAATCTTCCTCGAGCATTTCCTAGTCCTCTTCAGACTCTTCAGGCTCTTCTTCACCCATATGGTGAAGTATTTCCTCACATAATACTGAATATATGACTCGTCCTTCATGACGCCCCCATACATAGTCTGCTATTATCCTAGGATACTCTGGCAATGAATGCATCAATGCCCAGATCCTATAATTGTCTAGGACTGGAAACTCTTCTTGCTCAAGTTTCCAAAATAGTCTATCCAGCCGTCTAACATGTCCTTCGACTCCATAAGCAGACTTATACTCTATCTCCTGAATCTCCTCTCGGAGCTTGTTTCGTTGCACTTTGCGATGAGTCAATGTGGTAATCATCTGTGCCATCTGAAAAATTAAATTTAAATAAGTCGGTATAAAATCGACTAACCAGTACAAAATCAGTTTAATTCAATTTATATAGGCATACCATCATTATAAATCAAGAAAAACAAATCTTCTCGATTTTCAGGAGTTTAAGTCGACTGACCCATTAGACCGGTCAATTAAGAGTCCGGATGTTAAACTTAGTCTATTGTCCTCATTAGAACTAATCTAATTGGACCTACGTTCTATTATTGTTTAAGCCCATTTGAGTCAATCTCGGACTTATTGATCAAACTTAGGTCCGTTTGATTTATCCAATGGCCATTGGATTAAGTCTGACCTATTAGAACAAATCTAATCTTTTTGATCAAATCTAACACAACGGAACTAATCCGGTCATATTTGATCAGCCCAACTTTTGTAATCAAGATTATCTCAATTAATTCAATAATAAACGAACTGGTTAAACCAACAAATAATTTGAACCAGATCTTGATATCATTGAATCAATTTGGTCTGCTTAAATTAATTAATAATTTAAACCAGACCTGAGTTTGATCGGCCAAGTTGGTCTGGTTCCATTTATAGTAAATTGAACTATAAATTAATTAAATATTTATTTATTAATTAATAATACATATCTATATATATTTAATTAATTAATAAATATATTTAATTAAATTTTAACCATACTGTTCATATATGTGAAAAAAAAGAAAAAAAATACGCATGCATGGTTTTATACGTTTTTCTTTTTTTTCTTTACATTGCTTCGTCAAAAACACTGTTCATTCCACTTTTTCTTCTCTTCAATCGATTGAAGAATCGATTGAAGCGGTTTCTTTTCTCACTGTGCTTCGTCAAAAGAACTGTTCCTCTCGCGATTTTGAATCGATTGGAATACAATTTCAATCAATTCAATCCAATTGAATCGATTGGTTAATCGATTCAATCCAATTAAATCGATTGGTTAATCGATTCAATTGATGAACAGTATCATCTTCTTCGCGACAGAAGAAGAAAAATGTGAGCTTTTTCGCGTCGATTTCCATGCTTTCAAAACTATACTCTGATACCATTGTTGGTAATTTTTGACAGCATGAAAATCGAAACTAAACAAAAATAAAACAATGCGGTAATTATAATCACTCACAGTGATCTCCCGAAGTCGCAACTGAAGACGCCGGCGGTCGAAGTGGGCAGCCGCTGTCGAAAGCACAATCACGAGGAAATTGAAAAGTGCTCCAAAGTTCATGAGTCAAATCCCAACCACTGGGTGTTCTCCTCTGCTCGCTGATCACCTTGCAAAGCTCTTTGATCACCTCCACTGCGCTCCTCTCTCTCCGGATCTGTGCTTGGATGCACCTTAAATAGGAAGGCTGAGGAAGACGAAGGCGAAAGGACACCCCTTCGTCTTCCTGCCGTTAGCAGCAAACATCCGTTTGTAGCAACGAAAGGGACGAACCTGAAGAATGAAGGAGCTTCCTCTCTTCTAACTAGAAGAGGGAAGGTGAAGGCTTCGGTTGCTCCTCTTCTAACCTAGATCGGAAGAATTGGATGGTGTGGTGGAGGCCAATGATGGAGATGATGGTTGTTAGAGATAATAATTCAATCCTCCAAGATCAATTCCAATCGCAATTAGATTAAGATAATCACATCAGTTCCACAAAACCAATTAAGTATTAATATTTGATTGGATCTCCATAAATACCTGATTACACTCTAATTGTAGCATAGTTTTCTAAATACTTGATTAGCATAACTTTGTGTATTAATAAATACTGTAACCTATACAATTGTATCAAGAAATACACTAGTAAATTCTTCTCCTTACACATTGTTTTCTCATATCGTTTAACTTGGTATTAGAGCCCTTCAAAGGGAAAACTCCTAGAATCTACTATGGCACATCTTAACATAGTTCTGACTACGTCGATGACTTCGTTTGCACATTTAGTGTCAATCAAACTGGAACAACAAAACTACATACTCTGGAGGCCTCAAGTTTAGCCCATATTGAAAGGGCATGAATTATTTCAATATGTAAGCGATGATGCAATAATATTCCTCTTGAAACAGTTTCTTCTACCAACGAAAATGGAGATTCTATCGGTAGAGAATAAATTTTCTAATGTACTAACCTCAAAGTCCTTAGAGATGTAGTATGCATCTACTAAGGACGCCCATTCTGGAGTTTTTGGAAAGGCATTGAGCGCATACCGGATCGAGTCTCGGTTTGTTATCGATTCTTCGAGGTTGTTCAGTTGAGTTATTAGTTCCTTGATTCTTGCTTGGAGTTGCGCTACCTTCTCGCCATTGTTCATCTGGAGATTTGTAAACTGAGTTAGGAGAATGTCGTACCTCGCTAACTTCGCTTCTGAGGTGCCTTCGTGGAGCTCCAGGAATTTTTCCCAGAGGTCTTTGGCGGAGTCATAACTTCCAATCCGACTTACCTCTTGGGGTGGCAGAACGCTGAGCAGATAGAACTCTACCTTTCCGTTGGCCACAAAATCAGTTTGTTCCTTTTCCGTCCAGTTGTATTCTTCCTTATCTTTAGGGACTACAAAACCATATTTCAATAACTAAAAGAATATCAAATTATGTTTTGAAGAATACCTCCATTCGGCGTTTTCATGTAGCGAAATCTCCGTCGAATTTCGGGAGATGAATACTTGCACCGGCCATCGTCTTGATCTTGATGCTTCAGTCGGTGGTCAATCCTTCTGAGGCGGTCTCGCTCTGATACCACTTGTTGGTGCAGCGGGGCCGGTAAGAGGGGAGGGGCGAATTGCCTGTAATATGAAATATACCCTCCTCGTGTTTTCAACTCTTAAAATAGCAACCGTAAAATTAAATCAAATGATAGAAAAAAAAGACTCAAGGATTTAACTTAGTTACAACCTAGGTGGTTGTTAATTCAAGGCAGTTGAACAGCTCAGACAGAATATCCTTCTTTGAACGCAGAGAAGCATCTATACACTGAAAGCTCTTAAGCGTTGCTAGGAATTGAATACAGAGTTGAATGATTATTTCCTAGCTCCAGGGGCCTTTATATAGCTCCTGGAAATCCTATCTCGAATCTTGAGGGTGCCTCCAAAGGGGTTGAGGGCGCCTCCAAGGGGATAAGCGGATAAAGCTTTATCCGCATGCCAATGGTCACAAAGACTGGGTGGAGGGCGCCCTCAATGCCATGGAGGGCGCCCTCAATGTGGAAGGCGCCCTCAATGCCATGGAGGGCACCCTCAATGTGGAGGGTGCCCTCAATGCCATGAGGGCGCCCTCAATGTTGCAGGGTATAAATAGCTCCAGCTTATCTTTTTTCTCCTTTTCAACTTCCGAAGTCTCGATTGCTTGGGTGATTGCGGCCAACCGAAATAGGGCTCACCCAAACCCAATTTCTGACCTTCTTCTCGAGCAGGCTTTCGCCCCGACTTCTCGTCCCTCGAACGCCGTGCACGTTCTTCTCGTCTACCGATGTACTCTTCCACAACTCTCTCGTCCTTCGGACGCACCGAGCCCGTGGACTTCCTTCCCGTGTTGTCCTTCTCGCTAGCTGCGTCTTTCGCTCGAATTCCTGCGCTCCTAAGTTCCTGTACACTTAAACACAAGGATCAAAATCAAACAAAACCTAACCTAACTTGGTTCATCACATCAAAACAACAATGGGGACCAACAATCTCCCCCTTTTTGATATGCATCAACCCAAGTTCAAGTTAGGGAAAAAATAGATAAAAAGTAATTTAAAGAAATTACTAAACTAACATTTTAAGCATAAAGATTACAATAATTGAATTTATAATTTTCTAAGTAAAAAAATATTAACATGTTCCTATCCAAAAAAATTTTAAGTACCAATTTTAAAAAATATTAACTCCCCCTAAATTTGTTTCTATCTCTTCCCCTTTGATCACAGTAAAAACGGGATTGGAATTTTTTTAAAATAAATTTTAAGTTAACAAAGAACTCTAACCTTTAGGCAATTTAAACAAAATATTTTTAAGAAATTTTCAAAAAAATATTAAAAAACTTGTTAAAGCATTATCTAATTTCTATTTTCATGCTTTATCAGTAAGTTAATTAAATATTTTATTTCAATATTTTGACTTCTAGACAGTGGTGAGGCACTAGGCCTTCTTAGTTATTAGAGCAACAACCACTTTCTTAGACAAAACCTCATAAAGAAATTAACTGTTTAATTTTTCTTGCTGAAAGCGCTAACTTACAAAAATTTAATTTAGAAAAGATTTTGGAACCCAGTATAGGTTTCTTCCTACTGGATTAATCAAGTATTTAGGAGGTACATAAATTTTGAGAATTTTTCTAAGTTGTCCTTGATGTTTTCTGATATACCAATTCAACTTTCCATAAATTTTAAGCTTTGATTTTTGAAATTTTTTTGGTTTAAAGCATGCATCAGTTTTCATATTTTCAATTTGCATTTTCAAATTATCATTTTCTAATTTTAAATTATGTAACATTAATTTTAAGTCGGCAATTTCTTTTTCTGATTTTACTAAGTCTTTTGTTAGAATTTTGATAAAATGAAAAGACTGTTTAGGGGTTAGAGTACGTACCTTACTTATCTCTATTTCTGACGCTCTCCCTTCATCGTAGCTTTCTTCTGATGATTCTCCCCCTTCATCTATGCTCATCTCTGAGCTGGTTTCTTCTTCAATTTGATGGTTGGCCATCAATGCTACTCTTGAGAAGACTTCGACTTCTGATTCGAAGGATGATGATTCATCCCATGTATCATTCAGACTTTTACGTTTAGAGGACATCAGTCTTTGACACTTCTCCTTGTCCCTTTTCTTTAATTTTGGACAGTCATCCTTGATGTGCCCTTCCTCATTGCAGTATAGCATCGGACTGTCCTTCTATTGCATTGATGCTTTCTCGACTACGATATAAATTTATTAGTCTTAATAAACTTATTTAACTTTCTTACCAATAGCCCTGCTTCAGTTTCGTCGATTGACGCTTCAGAGTCGGGATCGCCCATCTCGGCTTGTAGGGCAACATTGAGATTTGACTTCTTTATTTGTTTAGGTTCTGCAATTTGAGATTCGTGTAGTTCAAAAGTAGAGAATAAATTTTCTAACATACTTACCTCAAAGTCCTTAGAGATGTAGTATGCATCTACTAAGGACGCACATTATGGAGTTCTTGGGAAGACGTTGAGCGCATACCGAATCAAGTCTCGGTTTGTTACCGATTCTCCGAGGTTGTTCAGTTGAGTTATTAGTTCCTTGATTTTTGCTTGGAGTTGTGCTACCTTCTCGTCATTGTTCATCAGGAGATTTGTAAGCTGAGTCCGGAGAATGTCGCGTCTTGCTAACTTCGCTTTTGAGGTGCCTTCGTGGAGCTCTAGGAATTTTTCCCAGAGGTCTTTAGTGGAGTCGTAGCTTCCGATTCGACTTACCTCCTAGGGTGGCAGAACGCTGAGCAGATGGAACTCTACCTTTCCGTTGACCACGAAATCAGCTTGTTCCTTTTTCGTCCAGTTGTATTCTTCCTTTTTTTTAGGGACTGCAAAACCATATTTCATAACTAAAAGAATATCAAATTCTGTTTTAAAAAATAGCTCCATTCAGCGTTTCCATGTAGCAAAGTCTCTGTCGAATTTCGGGGGATGAATACTTACACCGGCCATCGTCTTGATCTTGATGCTTCAGTCGACAGTCAATCCTTCTGAGGCGGTCTCGCTCTGATACCACTTGTTGGTGCAGCGGGGTCGGCAAGAGGGGAGAGGTGAATTGTCTGCAATACGAAATATACCCTCCTCGTGCTTTCAACTCTTAAAATAGCAACAGTAAAATAAAATCAGATAACAGAAAAGAAAGAAAGATGACTCAGGGATTTGACTTGGTTACAACCTAGGTGGTTGTTAATCGAAGGTGGTTGAACAGCTCAGACAGAATCTCCTTCTTTGAAGGTGGAGAAGCCTTTAGACACTGAATCTCTTAAGCATTGCTAGGAATTGAATACAGAGTTGAATGATTATTTCCTAGCTCCAAGGGCTTTTATATAGCTCCTGGAAATCCTATCTCGAGTCTTGAGGGAGCCTCTAAAGTGGTTGAGGGCACCTCCAAGGGGATAAGTAGATAAAGCTTTATCCACATGTCAACGATCACAAAGACTGGGTTGAGGGCGCCCTCAATGCCATGGAGGGCGCCCTCAATGTGGAGGCCATCCTCAACGCCATGAGGGTGCCCTCAATGCTGCAGGGTATAAATAGATCCAACTTCTCTTTTTCTCCTTTTCAGCTTCCGAAGTTCTGATTGCTTGGGTGATTGCGGGCAACCGAAATAGGGCTCACCTGAACTTAATTTTCGGCCTTCTCCTCGAGCAGACTTCCGCCTCGGCTTCTCATCCCTCGAACGTCGCGCATGCTCTTCTCATCCACTAGTGTACTCTTCCACAGCTCTCTCGTCCTTCGGATGCACCGAGCCCGTCGGCTTCCTTCCCGTGCCATCCTTCTCGCTAGCTGCGTTTTTTGCTCGACTTTCTGTGCTCCTAAGCTCCTGCATACTTAGACAAAAGGATCAAAATTAAACAGGACCTAACCTAACTTTGTTGATCACATCAAAACAATCATGGAGACCAACAAGATAACCTTGAGGTTGCAATTCAAAAAGTTCTTGAAGCAGATCTCATCCTCTATATTCTCGATGGCTTGAGGCCCGAGTATGAAAATTTAATCGTGTCGATCATAATGAGGTCAGATATGGTGAGTATCTATGACTTATTGGGTTTCTGTTAACCCATGAATATCGTCTTCAACACTCCACCAGATGGACTTCACTTCAGCACTAACGACCAATGTCGCGATAGGAGCCTTCGGTTACCTACATCGTCACCCCTTTTGGCCATGGAAGGACATCATCTTCTCTCACTAGAACTATCGGGAGCTTCCCTTCTACAGGAGGACCATTCGGTGTTGAAGTTTCTAGAGGCACCTTAGGGTATGGCACAAATAGAAATTCTTCATACTTTGTCCCATCAGGGCCCGTCAGCCCAACAACCCATTCTCACAGTGGTCGAAATAACAAAGGAGGACACAGCAGATATCGACGACCTAAATGTCAATTATGCAAGATGTTTGGTCAAATTGCAAAACTATCCATCTAATCTCTTGTGCCAAATTTGTAATGGTATAAGTCGTTCTACTGTCTCCCGCCAGTGTAGATTTAATCACAACTTCATCTCCACCAAGAACTCGATTGCAATGGTCACTTCACCATCTACTATTACTAACCTAGCATGGTATCTAGATTTAGGTGCTACTGATCATCATACTTCTGATCTTGAGAATCTCCATTTGCACTCTCCATACCAAGGTATGGAAAAAATTATAGTCGAAAAAGGTAATGCTCTCCCAATCTCCAATATTGGTCATTCTATTGTTAATAGTCCCGACAAATCACTACACTTGCGTAATATATTGCATGTGTCTACAATAACCAAAAAAACTATTAGGTGTTGCCGGCTTTGTAAGGAACTATAGCGCTAAATACACAGAAATCACAGCTGAAAAATAAGTTCCTTTTAGAAGATCCATGCGAAGGAAAAACACATACTAAGTTTAATGAAGGGAGTTTATACCTTTGGTGTGTGCCCTTCTCAATCCTGGTAACAACGTTTCTTTAGGATGCAAATCTCAGCGTGATTAGCACGTCCGTGTCGCTATGGTATCCACACGAACATATTCTCCGTCCGTCTCACGAACTCACAACTTGGAGAAGAAACAACCTTTGTTGTGCTAACAACTACATAAGGTCATTTTTGGACAGGAGAAGAAGAGGAAGAAGAACAAAACCAAAAAGATCATCATCACGCAAAAGGTCACTTCATCTATATAAGGTGACTTCACAAAAGGGTTACTTTACTAAATAGGTTACTTTACTAAATAGGTTACTTCACCAAAAGGTTACTTTACCAAATATGTTACTTCACCAAAAGGTTACTTTTACAAATGACTTTTGTACTCATCCAATGAATACAAAAATATTTTTATCTCTTGATCTTCCTTTTGATTAATGATGTATTAATATCTATTAATATTCATTAATCTTAATGGGTTGGATTTAGTATATTGGATTAACTATTAATTCAATAAGTCATTAACTCAATAAACCAATGAGTCTAATCCATTACTAAATGAGTCTAATCCGAATTCATTCAAGTCTAAGTCAATTCGGATTAGACTTAACTCTATAATCCATCTCCAAATCAACGTGTTCTTTGTGTGTGAGCCAATAGGCTTTAGTAATTTTGGTAATGTATTTAAAATCATTTTAGATACATTAGCAACGAGTAGCATCTAGCAATGCATCATTGCTACCTAAGTGACGAGAATATCGAGATCCAACCTAACATTTCCGTATCTATTATCTTGTATGACTCAGTCCTTCTATCCTTGATATCTAGATTGATCAATAAGGCATAAATCGTGTCATCCTCTTATCAATATTTGTATTTTTTGATCTCTAATTAAACACACTCAATCAAATAAGCTCAATATTGCATATTGATTCATTTGAGCATGACCATGTATTTTTGTGTCCTAATAATTAAGGGGCCCACAGATATCGCCTTCGTCATATGGAAGGGATAGATCTCATCTACATCACTCACATCCATCTGTATAATTTGTTGCATATCCAGTGATAAATTTTATAGTCCACCTTATTATAGGTGTCATTTCCGATACCAAAGTACACAACTCCTTATGTAGGGAACCATAATGACTTCAGGTCTAAGAACTATTCATACCAATAGTCACATAAGAATGTTTATGACACTCATATAATGATCTATGAATCATTCTCATGGCGGATCATTCAATATATATTATTTAATATATACACATCTGTAAACCTGATATCTCATATCCATGATTTATGAGATTTAGTCATTCGTTGACCTACATGCTAGTTTCAACACATTAATATTGTCCTTATATATTAATACTTGACTAGGAATAGTTAACAGTAGCGTTCTATATAAATCTACAATGTCCCATAATCAATTCAGTCAATTGATATGTTATAGATTAGAACATACTACCCTAGGATATTATTATATTTATTCATTCGGCACTGGACTGAAATAAATATAATAACCAACTTTACCTTTTATTAATTAATAAAATATGATACAAAATGTGTGTTTGTCAATCATCTTATAATTGGTACTAGAACTAATACTAATAGGCTTTACAATGGATAATAACGTCTTCTTTGAATTTCTTCCAACATTGTGTTGTTAAGGACCGGGTCACAAAGAAGGAACTTCTTCGCGGAACACTTGATGGGGGTATATATCGGCTAATCCATTCTGAGAAATTCAACACCAAATGAGCTACTTTTCTCAGAGAGCGCTTCTCAATGAACATATGCATCACTAGCTTGGGCATCCATCTTTAGCAGAAACTTCTTTTATTGTCTCTAATTTCCAGTTACCTGTCTCGAGAAATAAGATAGTTGCTTTTTGTGATGCATGTCAATATGGAAAAGCTCACAAACATCCATTTCCAATCTCATAATCTCAAATTGTAAATTCTTTAGAACTAATACAATCAGATGTTTGGGGTCTATCATCGGTTTCTCCTCTAATGGATGTTGTTATTTTGTGCATTTTGTAAATGATTATAGCCGCAATACTTGGATTTATCCTCTCAATCAAAAATATGATGTCTTAGCAGTGTTTCTAAAATTTAAAACATTTGTTGAGAACCAATTTGTCAAGAAGACTAAATCCATTAAAACTGATTGAGGTGGCAAATATCTCAATCTTGCTATTGTCATTGGCTTACATGTAATTCATCATTGCCTCTTGTGTCCATACACGAGTGAACAAAATGGAGTTATTGAATGCAACATCAGACATATTATGGAGATGGGCCTCATCATACTTGCTCATGCGACTATGTCACTCTATTACTTGGATGAGGCATTTATCACTGCGGCTTATCTAATCAATCGACTCAAAACTCCTACATTGCATCACTAGTCGCCTTTCGAGATCTTATTACATCGATCTCCTGACTATGGTTTTCTTCATCTTTTTAGTGCACTTGTTATCCTCTAACTCAGACTTACAATCATTACAAATTGGATTTTCGATATGTTAAGTGTGTGTTCCTTGGGTATAATGATGCTCACAAAGGATATCGATGTCTCTATCCACCTATAGGTCGGATTTTTACCTCTCACCGTGTTAAGTTTGATGAGACTGTATTTTTGTCTACTGCAACACAATCTTTGATGTCCTCTAACTCTATGCCACCAGCACCGACTACAATGCTTCCTCTAGAGATCTCTACTTGGTATTCAACTGCTCCAGTGGACTCTTCGCCTCCACCTTATGATCATTTGGTTGTACCACCTCAATCCAGTTTAGACACTACTAATTCTCCATCCCCTACACCTTCATCTACTGCATCAACCAATGGCCCTCTCAAAACACTAGCTTGCTCCTTGCATCCTATGGTTAGTTGTGCCAATTCAAAAGCCATTGCACATTTTGTCACTACAGAGGATTCTAAACCAACCTTCTTTACCATCGCCAACAAAGACCCTACCTAGCAGGACACCATGACTTCTGAATTCAATGCCCTCATTCAAAATGACAATTGGTCACTTGTTCCTTGTATATCTACTAAGAATATTGTTGGCTGCAAGTGGATTTTCAAACTTAAGCGTCACTCTGATGGCACCATCAAGCGTCACAAAGCTTGTCTTATCACCAAAGTCTTTCACCAACAGCCTAGTATTGACTATGTAGAGACCTTTAGTCCCATCATTAAACCCACCACCTTACGCACAATTCTTGCTATTGTTGTCGCTTAAGGTTAGCTCTATTGGGACCGAAATGTAGCTAGAGGGGGGGTGAATAGCTCGGCGTGATCTCGTGCTCATCGTTTCTTGTTTCTTGTGATGAAATGCAGTGAAAAATACAAAGAAACAACACTCAACACTAACACTAGGGATTTACTTGGTATCCACCTCAAGAAGAGGTGACTAATCCAAGGATCCACACACTCACACACCCTCCACTATGAAAACACTCCTTTACGGTAACTACCGAAGGCGGAGAAGCCCTACAAGCTCACAATACAAGAAGAAAGGGAAGGGAAATATAATACAAGCAAAAGCTTACAAGATATGCACAAGAAAACCCTAACTCTAGCTTCGATCTTCTTGTTGAAACTCGCCTCTTGACATGGACGTGCACCAGCACTAGCCTCCAAGAACCTTCAAGATCTGGCGAAGAGAGTAGGAGAGGATCGCAGTGTCGCATGGAGAAGAATCGCAGAAGTCGTGGAAGCACTGTCGATGAAATCGCATGCCAACGTCTTTATACAGCGCTAACGGTCGGATCCCAATCGATTGGATTGCTCCCAATCGATTGGGGAGGCTTTGGATCGATTGACCAATCGATCCAGAGCGCCTCTGTGCTCTCGGGAATTGCCTGGATTGATCGGTCGATCGATCCAGGGCCTATCGCACAAAATCGCGACCCCAATCGATCGGCCGATCGATTGGAGGCTCTGAATTGATCGGCCGATCGATCTAGAGCCATTCTGTGCGATCGCTAGCTTCTCCCAATCAATCCACTGATCGATTGGGAGGAGGTTTGTCGCGGGGACTCACCCAATCGATCAGTCGATCGATTGGGCATGAGCCAATCGATCGGCTGATCAATCTGTTAGTTAGAACCCTAGAGTCAATCATTTGATGATTGTATTATGAACTTGTTGTATCATATTCTTATATAAATAAAAGGCATTTGTTTTGGTTATTATACTTACTTGTATTGGTGCCAAATAAACTAAGTATAATAGCGTCCTTGAGTAGAAGGTTCTCACCTATATCAATCGGTTAGTTGAACCGATAGTGAGATGATATAAGGAACACTACTCTTAATCATTCCTAGTCGAGTATTAACATTCAGGGACAATGTTAATGCAATAAGACTAGCATGTAAGTCAACTCGATGACTTGATCTCACAAGTCATGGATATAGAGATATCAAGTTGACACATGGGTATGCATTGGAGAATGTATACTGAATGACCCGCCATGAGAAAGTATCATGGATCGTTATATGAGTGACATATACTTTCTCATGTAGCTATTAGTATGACTACTAGTCCTTAGACCTGAAGTCACCATGGATCCCTACATAAGGAGTTATGTACTTTGGTTTCGTCAAACGTCACCCGTAATTGGGTGGACTATAAAGGCGATTACTGGGTATATAACGAATTATGCAGAGGGATGTGAGTAATGTAGATGCGATCTATCCCTCCTATATGACGGAAGCGACATCGATATTCTTGATAGAGTGAGACCACGAAGTGCATGGCCATGCCCAAATGAGTCAATATGAGATATTGAGCTCATTTGATTTAGTTAGTCTACTTGGAGATTAAGATTTAGATTGGTCAGAGGATGACACGGACTATGCCTCATATTGATCAATCTAGATATCTAGGATAGAAGGACACTTGTCATATATTGTGAGGAGTCACAATTAGTAGTCACAAGGTGATGTTGGATCTCAACATTCTTGTAACTTGGGTAGTAATGATGTGTTGCTAGATACCGCTCATTACTTATGCTCCTAAATAGGTTTAGGGGCATTGCCAACGTTACAAGAACCTATAGGGTCACACACTAAGGACAATTAGATGGAGATTAGGTTCATATGACGAACCAAGAGGATTAGAATCATGTGATGAATCAAATTGGATTAAGAGTAATCCTAATTAGGCTAATTGAGTTAGACTCAAGTTGATTCATGTGTTCAATGAGTCTAATTTAGATTATAACTCATTGAATCAATTTAATTAAATGAATTAGATTTATTATATTAAATTGGCTTGAATTAAATGGTTGGATTAGATCAACCATGAGAGAGATTAAGTCAAGTTTGACTTGACTTGAGAGGAAGATGAAGAGTCAAGTTTGACTTGACTTTATGCCACCTCATTGGTGAGTTGGCATTGAGTGGGCCAATGATGATGCTCCACATCATCATGGTTGCTTAAGTGGGATGCCACCTCATGGGAGTTACCAAGAGTTGTGACTCTTGGTATCCCATGGAGGTTACAAACCACATAAGTGTGGCCGACCACTTTATGGGATTGAGTGAGTTTTTCATTTTGTGAAGTAACTCTCATCTTCTTCCTCCTAGAGCTCTCTCTTCTTGCTCTCCCTCTTCTTTCTTGGCCGAACACCATAGGTGCTAGTACACCTTTTTTTGGTCCCCTCCACCTAATTTTGTTTGTGTGGATACTTCTAAAGGGTTGTCTACTTTGACAATCTTGAGATCCGGCAAACCGTTGGACTAGCAGGATAGCGAAGGGCATCGCATCGAGGGTAACGCTCTTATCTAGTGTAGATCTAGACTTTAGAAACTCGTACTCATATTTTGTGTTTACTTTTCTTTGCACGGATCCGGTGGCCGGGGGTTTCGGGGTTTCCGCGAAGCGAAAAAGCGGTTTTCGCGGCCCGAAAAACCCAACAGTGGTATCAGAGCCACATGCGAAGCTTGTACGAGTTTAGTTTTTGTTTTTATGACAAAAATTCAGTACTGTATTTTTCTGTAAATTTCTGATTTTTATGATTTTTATGGGTATTTTTCTCGTAGAAGCGAAGCACAAGTGTTTCGACACTTGTAGGCTTCGACTACCGAGAAGTTTTTCCGAAACGGCAAGGTTTCGCCCCAACACCTTTTGGGACAGCAGACTAAGGCACTGTAGAATCGCTTAGGGACACTCGCGATGGTTAGATCGCGAGTAGGGGCGCTGCCCCTAGCCCCGCAAGGGGATTCGTTCCGCGATTGCGCCCGAAAATCGCTAAACGGGACCACCGAGAAATTTTACTCATAAAAATTTGTAAAAATTAGTATTAAAATTACAGAAAATTATGAAAACTACATAATTTAGAATTATGTATAATTTGTGATGGTCATGGCCCAAAACGACCCAATCTGATTGGATATGAGTTGTAATTCATATTACGGCCTGCGCGCCGTCATTTGTGTTGTGTGTGTTGTATATTTGATACGCGACCTGCGCGTCGTGCCTTTTCTCCATATATCTTGTTGTAAATTAGTTTAGACTCAAATGTAACTCGAGTTTCAAAATTGTAATGTACAAAATTGGAGCCGTGGAAGGTCCACTCGAGACGGAGTTACGAGGAGGGCGCGAGCAACACAAGGTGGTCAAAGGGAGGAGCTTGAGAAGCTGTTGACCTTAGGTTGACCATCCGATCTTCTCATTGGCTTGAGAAGATCGTAGTAGGGCCATGACTAATCACAAATAAATTTAATTAATTGCTTGTGTGTATATGATGCATGATTAGTAATTAATTAGTGCCTAACGATTAGATTAGATCTAAATCGTGTACAAGATGCACCCTCTCGATTAGATTAGATCTATCGCGTATTTGATACACATCGACGATTAGATTAGATCTAAATCGCGTCAACTCTAATGCCTACCGTGCGACACATATTATCTTGGTAGGGTACGGAGGGACAATCTTGGTCCCGCCTATCAACGCATGGGTGAGTAGAGACTCGATTTGATTGAGTACAACTAGTTAAATCAAGTTTAACTATAGGCATTCTTCCAACGGTTGGAAAGATAGGACATAAATAACATTTATATTAATTCTTGGGCGTATTAGCCAAAGCTAACTCAAGTTTTAATATAACTACGGATAATGATCCTATAAACAAGAGTTGCATAGAGATGTAATTGGTAAATCGTTACCTACTGATCATACTAAATCTTGGACGTATTAGCCAAAGCTAACTCAAGGGTTAGTATGATGTGGGGTTAGTATGATGTGGATCTTGTCCCACATGAATTATAAAATTTAGTGGGAGCATCATTTAGTTAAAGGCCTAATTAAATGATTTAAAAGAATATGATATTTATTTTCTGCATTTTTCTGTTGTAGATAACCATGACGTCAAATACGAACACTTTCTCCCTGCGTTATGTCCTTGAGAAGGACAAGCTCAATGGAGCAAATTTCCTGGACTGGTACAGGAACTTAAGAATAGTTCTCACCCAGGAATGTAAACTGTACGTTCTGGAGCAGCCCATTCCGGAGGCTCCTCCTGCAAATGCCACGCGAGCAGACAAAGATGCTTACAAGAAGCATCAAGATGATGCATTAGATGTGCCCTGTCTAATGCTCGCGACCATGAACTCTGAGCTTCAGAAGCAACACGAGTTGATGGTCGCTTACGATATGGTTGAACATCTTCGTCAACTGTATCAAGAACAAGCGCGACATGAGAGATTTGAGATCTCAAGGGCACTATTTTAGTGCAAGATGTCAGATGGGGCTCCCATAGGCCCATATGTACTCAAAATGATTGGGTACATAGAAAACCTACAGAGGTTGGGATTCCCGCTTGGCCAAGAGTTGGCCACTGACCTGATCTTGCAATCCTTGCCGGATAGCTATAGTCAATTCATTCTAAACTACAATATGAATGAAATTGGCAAGCCACTGCCCGAGCTGCTTAGCATGTTAAGAACTGCTGAGCTGAACCTTAAGAAGGCTAAGCCCCACTTTATTCTGATGGTTCAGAAACACAAGGACAAGGGCAAGCCCAAAGGCAAGGGAAAGTCCCAAGCCAAGGGCAAAGACAAGGCACTGAAGCCTAAAGGAGGGGTCGCCAAGGATGCTACCTGCTTCCACTGCGGTCAGACCGGACACTGGAAGAGGAACTGCAAGGTGTACCTGGAAGATCTTAAGAAGAAGAGAAGTGAGACTTCCACTTCAGGTATATATGTTATAGAAGTCAATCTATCTATTTCTTCATCATGGGTATTACATACCGGATGTGCTTCTCACATTTGTACTAATGTGCAGGCGCTGAGAAATAGCAGGGCATTGGCAAAGGGCGAGGTAGACCTACGCGTAGGCAATGGAGCACGGGTTGCTGCTGTTGCTGTAGGGACTTATTTCTATCTCTGCCCTCTGGGCTTGTATTAGAGTTGGATGATTGTTGTTATGTGCCTGCATTAACGAAGAACATAATTTTAGTTTCTTGTTTGAACAAGAAAGGTTTCTCTTTTATAATTAAGGACAAATGTTGTTCTGTTTATTTAAAAGATATGTTCTATTGTAGTGCACCTCTGATGAACGGACTCTACATTCTAGACCTTGAAATCCCTATCTATAACATAAATACCAAGAGGTTCAAGTCAAATGACCTGAACCAAACCTATCTCTGGCACTGTCGCTTAGGTCATATAAATGACAAGCGCTTATCCCAGCTCCATAAGGATGGTTTGCTGGACTCATTTGATTTTGAATCTTATGAGACGTGCGAGTCATGCCTACTAGGCAAGATGACCAAGACTCCCTTTAGTGGGCACAGCGAAAGAGCGACTGATTTGTTAGGACTTATACATAGTGATGTATGTGGCCCTTTCAATGTCGCTGCTAGAGGCGGTTATAGGTACTTCATCACATTTACTGATGACTTCAGTAGATATGGTTATGTGTACTTGATGACACATAAGTCTGAATCCTTTGAAAAGTTTAAAGAATTCAAGAATGAAGTACAGAACCAGCTTGACAAGAGTATTAAGATACTTCGATCAGATCGAGGTGGAGAATACCTCCACAGTGGAATGGTGTATCTGAAAGGAGGAATCGTACCCTATTAGATATGGTACGATCTATGATGAGTCACATAGATCTTCCGGCATTCCTTAGGGGCTATGCTCTAGACACGACAGCTTTTATACTCAACCGAGTTCCATCCAAGACCGTGATAAAGACACCATATAAGATATGGACTGAGAGAGATGCCCAGGTGTCTTTCATGAGGATTTGGGGTTGTGAGGCTTACGTTCGACGTCAAGTTACAAACAAGTTAGGACCCAAATCCTACAAGTGCTACTTTATTGGATATCCCAAGGAAACTAAGGGATATTACTTCTACATTCCCAATCAGCACAAGGTAGTTGTGGCAAAGACTGGGGTCTTTCTAGAAAGGGACTTTGTTTCTAGAAAGACTAGTGGGAGTACGCTTGATCTTGAAGAAGTTCAAGATGCGAACAATAGCACTGATGGCTCGATGGAAGTTGAACTGGAACCACAAAGTGTTGTGGATGATGTTGTTCCACAAGGAGTTGAGGAACAACAACCAGTTCAAGTAGACATACCTCTTTGCAGGTCTGATAGGGTACGTCATCAGCCTGAGAGATACTCATTTCTCTTGTCTGACCATGATGACGTTGTGCTCATAGATGATGAGCCTACCACCTATCAGGAAGATGTGATGAGACCAGATTCTGAGAAATGGCTAGAGGCCATGAGATCCGAAATGGAATCCATGTACACCAACCAAGTATGGACTTTGGTTGATCCACCTGAAGAGGTAAAACCCATTGGGTGTAAGTGGGTCTTTAAGAGAAAGACTGACATGGATGGATATATCTATAAGGGTCTCTTGGTAGCTAAAGGTTTTAAGCAGATTCATGGTATTGACTATGATGAAACATTTTCTCCAATAGCAATGTTTAAGTCCATTCGGATCATGCTTGCTATTGCAGCATACCATAACTATGAGATATAGTAGACGGATGTCAAAACTGTGTTTCTGAATGGAAACCTTCTCAAGGATGTGTACATGACACAACCTGAGGGTTTTGTAGATCCACAGCATACTAGCAGAGTATGCAAGCTGCATAGGTCCATTTATGGACTAAAGCAAGCTTCTCGGAGCTGGAATCTTCGATTCGATGATGCAATCAAACAGTTTGGTTTCATCAAGAACGAAGATGAGTCTTGTGTCTATAATAAGGTTGTAGGGGATATAATTGTCTTCCTCATATTGTATATGGATGACATACTACTCATTGGGAAGGACATCCCTTTGCTTCAGTCTGTCAAGACCTGGCTAGGGAGTTGCTTCTCAATGAAGGACTTAGGTGAGGCATCCCACATTCTAGGGATACAGATCTATAGAGATAGATCTAAGAGATTGCTTGGCCTAAGTCAGAGTATATATATTGACAAGGCACTCCTTCGGTTTGCCATGCAGAACTCTAAGAAGGGATTTCTGTCGATGTCACATGGCGTGAGTCTTTCGAAGACTCAAGGTCCCTCTTCTAGAGAGGAGAGAGACCGCATGGATCATATCCCTTATGCCTCAGCCATAGGATCTATCATGTACGCCATGTTATGTACTCGTCCTGATGTCTCGCATGCTTTGAGCATGACGAGCAGATACCAGTCAGATCCAGGTGAAAGTCACTGGATAGAGGTCAAGAACATTCTTAAGTACTTAAGAAGGACTAAAGAATATTTCTTGATATATGGAGGCAATGATGAGCTAGCTGTAAAGGGTTACAGTGATGCCAGCTTCCAGACCGACCAGGATGATTATCGATCGCAGTCAGGGTTCGTGTTTTGCATTAATGGTGGTGCAGTGAGCTGGAAGACTTCGAAGCAGGACACAGTAGCTGATTCTATGACTGAGGCCGAGTACCTTGCTGCATCAGAGGCAGCAAAGGAGGCAGTTTGGATCCGCAAGTTCATCACTGAACTTGAGGTGGTTCCCAGTATCGCTGACCCTATTGAGCTATATTGTGACAACAATGGAGCTATAGCACAGGCTAAGGAACCTCGCTCACACCAGCGGACCAAACACATACTACGGCGCTTCCATCTCATTCGAGAGATTATTGAGAGAGGAGATGTGAAGATATGTAGAGTACCTACAGAGGCTAACATCGCAGATCCCTTGACCAATGCTTTGGCACAGAGGAAGCATGATGGTCACACTAGGTCATTGGGGCTTAGAGCCTACACTGATTGGCACTAGTGCTAGTGGGAGATTGTTAGTTAAAGCCCTGGAGCCAATCATTTGATGATTGTATTATGGACTTGTTGTATCATATTCTTATATAAATAAAAGGTATTTGTTTTGGTTATTATACTTACTTATATTGGTGCCAAATAAACTAAGTATAATAGCGTCCTTGAGTAAAATGTTCTCACCTATATCAATCGGTTAGTTGAACCAATAGTGAGATGATATAGGGAACACTACTCTTAATCATTCCTAGTCGAGTATTAACATTCAGGGACAATGTTAATGTAATAAGACTAGCATGTAGGTCAACTCGATGACTTGATCTCACAAGTCATGGATATAGAGATATCAAGTTGACACATGGATATGCATTGAAGAATGTATACTGAATGACCCGCCATGAGAAAGTATCATGAATCATTATATAAGTGTCATATACTTTCTCATGTGGCTATTAGTATGACTACTAGTCCTTAGACCTGAAGTCACCATGGATCCCTACATAAGGAGTTATGTACTTTGGTTTCGTCAAACGTCACCCGTAACTGGGTGGACTATAAAGGTGATTACTGGGTATATAACGAATTATGCAGAGGGATGTGAGTGATGTAGATGGGATCTATCCCTCCTATATGACGGGAGCGACATCGATATTCTTGATAGAGTGAGACCACGAAGTGCATGGCCATGCCTAAATAAGTTAATATGAGATAATGAGCTCATTTGATTTAGTGAGTTAACTTGGAGATCAAGATTTAGATTGGTCAAAGGATGACACGGTCTATGCCTCATATTGATCAATCTAGATGTCTAGGATAGGACACTTGTCATATATTGTGAGGAGTTACAATTAGTAGTCACAAGGTGATGTTGGATCTCAACATTCTTGTAACTTGGGTAGTAATGATGTGTTGCTAGATACCGCTCATTACTTATGCTCCTAAATAGGTTTAGGGGCATTGCCAACGTTACAAGAACCTATAGGTTCACACACTAAGGACAATTAGATGGAGATTAGGTTCATATGACGAACTAAGAGGATTAGATTCATGTGATGAATCAAATTAGATTAAGAGTAATCCTAATTAGGCTAATTGAGTTAGACTCAAGTTGATTCATGTGTTCAATGAGTCTAATTTAGATTATGACTCGTTCAATCAATTTAATTAAATGAATTAGATTCATTATATTAAATTGGCTTGAATTAAATGGTTGGATTAGATCAACCATGAGAGAGATTAAGTCAAGTTTGACTTGACTTGAGAGGAAGATAAAGAGTCAAGTTTGACTTGACTTTATGCCACCTCATTGGTGAGTTGGCATTGAGTGGGCCAATGATGATGCTCCACATCATCATGGTTGCTTAAGTGGGATGTCACCTCATGGGAGTTACCAAGAGTTGTGACTCTTGGTATCCCATGGAGGTTACAAACCACATAAGTGTGGCCGACCACTTTATGGGATTGAGTGAGTTTTTCATTTTGTGAAGTAACTCTCATCTTCTTCCTCTTAGAGCTCTCTCTTCTTGCTCTCCCTCTTCTTTCTTGGCCGAACACCATAGGTGCTAGCACACCTTTGTTTGGTCCCCTCCACCTAATTTTGTTCGTGTGGATACTTCTAGAGAGTTGTCTACTTTGACAATCTTGAGATCCGGCAAACCGTTAAACTAGCGGGATAGCGAAGGGCATCGCATCGAGGGTAACGCTCTTATCTAGTGTTTATCTAGACTTTAGAAACTCGTACTCGTATTTTGTGTTTATTTTTCTTCGCACGGATCCGGTGGCCGGGGGTTTCGGGGTTTCTGTGACGCGAAAAAGCGGTTTTCGCGGCCCGAAAAACCCAACACAATCCAGCTCAAGGTTTTTGCCCAAAACCAAGTCCAAAGTCCCCTAAACCAACATCCGGTCAACCATGACCTGTTGGTACATCATGCCTAGCATCCGGCCGCCCTTGACCTGCCAGAAATCCCTCACCAAGTGTCTGGTCAATCCCTTTGACCCACTTGGACTTTTCTCCTCGTGCCAAGTGTCCGGTCCTCCATGACCCACATAGACTTTCACCATATGTCTGGTCAAACCTTGACCCATCTGGATTTCCTCATGTCAAGTATCCGATCAATCCCTTTGACATACTTGGACTTCCCAACTGCCTGGCTTCACTCACCAGGTCTTTCCTTACTGCCTAGCTTCACTCACCAGGACTTTCCAACTGCCTAGCTTCACTCACTAGGTATTTCACCTGGCTTCACTCACCAGGATTTTCCAACTGCCTAGCTTCACTCACTGGGACTTTCACCTGGCTTCACTCACCAGGATTTCCAACTGCCTAGCTTCACTTACTAGGACTTTCACCTAGCTTCACTCACCAGGATTTCCCAACTGCCTAGCTTCACTCACTAGGACTTTCCAGCTACCTAGCTTCACTCACTAGGACTTTCCAGCTACCTAGCTTCACTCACTAGGTCTTTCACCTGGCTTCACTCACCCGGTCTTTCCAGTTAAGTATCCAGTCAACGTTGATGTACTTGACTCTTCTTCACAATCTCCCCACCGGAACAATTACACCTGTAATCTCCATGTCTTGTCTACATGTATTGTCAAATATCGAAACTCAAACATCAAGACTCGAGTTTGAACCAATTCAAGCTCAGTCAACTAGGTCAACCTTGACCTAGGGAATATTGCACCAACAATCTCCCCCTTTTTGATATTTGACAATACCCTCCTTTAAGTTAGGCTAATCCCATAGCCTCAACTCTTCTTCATGCCAATGTAAGAATGATGGTTTTCCTTCATTCTCCTCCTTTTCTAGAGGGCAAACTCCCTCTTAGGTAATGAAGGTCTAATTTAACCACACATTCTCCCCCTGTTGGCACATATCAAAAACTCTCCCCCTGAAGAGTTACCCAAATGTTGTTTACAACTTCACTCGTTGTTCACAACATAATAACGAAGGTCCCATACCTTTCATTATTCTCAATGCTCATCCTTGAGCATATACCACTTGGTATATTCACACACAATTTAAATGAAGGTCTCATACCCTTCATTGTCATCAAATGCTCATCCGTGAGCATACATCACGTGAATAATGAAGATATCCACTCTCCATTACATTCAAATGTCCAACCTTGAGCATTTTCGATAAAGAAGGTTAACCACCTTCCAAGGTGTATGAAAAAATAGATTTTCATGTCCTTAAAGAGTAATTCCCCCTAATGACATGCACGTAACTTCTGTCATTGCACCAACAATGACTTGGAATCCCTAAACCTTTAGGAAACCCAAATTTTGAAGTTTTGAGGTTCAAAAATTTCAATATTGAAACCAAACCTCAACTTAAACCTCTACTTAGTCTCTCTTAACCAATCCGTCCTTGTTTTCATCATAAAAACTCCCCCTAAATGTATATAAATATGTTTTGAGGGGTTAGGAAAGGTTACTTAGACTAAAGGTGGTTCAAAATGCTGAAATTAAGCTTTCCCAGCCAAAATCAGCATTCCCAATCGATTGGAGTTGGGTCCCAATCGATTGATCCTGCTTGAATCGATCCACTAATCAATTCAGCTAATGTGGATCAATCGGTGGATCAATCCAATGAGCTTCTGTTCGCGAGAAGCTCACTCTCAATCGATCGCCCGATCGATTGAGGCACTCCAATCGATCAGGTGATCGATTGAAGCTCTGAAAATGTTGAAATTCACTTTCAGTCAATTTCAAAAACTCCCCAAAAATTCTACAAAATTCGAAAAATCATGAAAATTCATGTAGACATTCCTTAGGGCATATACTATCAAGGAAAAATAGTTTTCTATGAAAATACTTTCTATTTTCCAAGATTGACATAAACTTGAAAACTTATAAAAAGTTTAGTGTTTTCTTCTAGTTTATGCCTAACTTTTCAATGATGATTACTATCAAAAGATAGTCTTCATCAAGGTTTTCCAAAAGTATTTTAAAATGATTTTCAAAACCAATATCCAACCATGTTCTTTGGGCTCAATGCACATGACTTGTACATTAGCTTTCCCAATGATTGGAAAACACATAACTATGTGTTTTGATGAACTTAAAACTCAAAGGAATGCACTAAATCAACATCTTGAGTTGTATTCATCATTCTAACATCTCACTTGCATCTAATGTGTACGAAAACACATATAAGTCACCTTATAGTTCTTTGTGAGATATAAAATTTTGGTTTTTGCCATAATCTAGGGATCATGCATATCTACCTAGGCATTTTGAGATTATGAACATCCACCAAGGATGTTACTTGTTAATAAATGTCATTTGTTCTTAATTTCAAGGAATTTAAAAATTATGCATGATGCGATATGACATACATCAAAGATAAATAAGTTTCAAAAGAAAATTTTCTTAGAACTACATGATGTATGTATGACATGACATGGTATTTTTATGTTTTTCATAATAAATCATGAGTGCAAAAATAAATATGATGTCATGACATATGATGAGCAAATAAAGCATGACAAATTATCATAAATAAAATACCTAAAATAACTATCTAAGTATCCTTAAACCTTAGCTAACTTAAATTTAAAGCCTAGATTGCCCATTACTTCCCAAGAAAATGCCAAAACCCAATTTTGACATTTCTTTTTCTTTTATAAATTTTGTGCCAATTTAAAATAAGCATATTCCTCAAATTTTGACACATATTACTCTTTTAAAGAGTAACAAATTAAAATAAGGCTTAGATTTACCTTTAACTTCCCAATAAAATGCCAACATCCCAACTTGGCATTTCTTTAGACCTGATTTCTTGTGCCAATTAAAATTATATCCAAATACTCAAATTATGGCACATCTTACTTTTTCCAAGAGTAAGCCAATAATCCTTATCATTTTCAAAGGTTAACAACAACCTTAAAAATGCTCTTAGAGTGTCAACTTCATCATGATTGGGTTAACTACCCTTTCAATTAGAGTTGACACTCTCTGACCCATCTAAGGGGTAGAGAAAATGCTCCTAGGAACCCAAAACCTATTGGTGCTCCTTGCATGCTCTAGGTATTCACTAGGAATAGCCTTCCTAGATACTTTCCTAGTGATCTTGTTAGACTTCTTAGAAGCTTTGGTCACATCTCCTAGGTCAACTCTAGGGATTTCTTCCCTTGTGACTTTCTTGGACTTCTTAGAAGCCTTAGTCACGTTTGTTGCAAAAATACTCTTAGGAATAACCTTCCTAGTATTTTTGACTTGACCATTTGACCTAGACTCGGTTCCATAGTTATATGGAACCCTATGGTAAGAAATTACATCTTTCTTAGCCTTAGGTTTGTATCCCAAACCTCTATGGCCATTGGATGACTTTTGTACTCCTAGACCTAGGTTATGCTCATTTTTCCCTTTTAGGATATTTTCCATTCTTTTTAGGGTCTTTTCCATTTTATCAAGACTTGATTTTCTTCCCATAACTCCCTAGATTTTGATTTTTCTTTAAATCCTTGAGCATTTTTATTTCTAGGCTTATAACTATGGTCCTTAGAATTTTGCCTAAATTTTTATCTATCTTCCTAGACCTAGGTGTGGTCGTTTTAGCATGAAGAGCTACATGTTTTTCCTTAATGCTATCATGCTTCATATTTCTATGGTAAATAGCATTAAAATGATATAAATTAGAACTAACATGCTTTTTACCATTATTCAAAGGGGTAGGCTCAACAAATGATACCTTGCGTTTTACCTTGGAGGCTCCCCCTTGAGTTGTGCTTCCTCCTTGAGCCTTGACCGCTTTCTTCCCCTTGGGACATTGACTCCGATAGTATCCCCTTTGATTGCAAGAAAAGCACACAATGTGCTCCTTGCTCTTCTTTGTTCTGGGAGCGGTCTCTTTGGGCTTCTCCTTGTCCTTTGGTGCCACTAAACCCTTCTTCTTGACCAATTTAGGACACTTGCTCTTGTAATGCCCTTTTTCCCTACACTCAAAGCAAATAATATGATCTTTATTATTAACAATTGAAATTGGTATACCTTTGCTTGTAGGGATGACTTCTTCTCCTTTTAATCCGGATGTAGAGGTTTCTTCTTGATCCGGCAATGATGATCCACGCTCCCCCTCAATCCTAGAGGTGGAGGCTTCTACCTCTTCATCCTCAGACGTTGAGTATCTCTCAACTTCCGAATCCTCATGCTCATGAAATAAGAAGTATACTCCTTTGCTTGTATCTTCGTGCTCCATAGAGGATGGATCTTCTTCTTCCTCCGGTGTTGAGCATCTCTCAACCTCGGAATTCTCCTCCTCTTGGTTTTGATCCACCGAGTCGCCCTCTTTGGATTCTTCATTATTTTGTACAGTGGAGGGGATCTCATGAATCTCGGCCAACTTTCTCCATAATTCTTTTGCATCTTCAAATTCTCCAATTTTGCAAAGAATTGTGCTTGGCAATAAGTTAACCAATAATTTGGTTACCTTGTCATTCGCCTCGCACCTTTGAATTTGTTCTTGACTCCATTTGCTTTTCTTGAGGATCTTGCCTTTTGAATTTCTTGGAGCTTCGAAGCCTTCCATGAGAGCAAACCATTGCTCTATCTCCATCATAAGAAAGTTTTCGATTTTAGATTTCCAATAATTGAAACTCGTGGATACATATGGTGGAGGCACCCTCGTTTCGAATCTGAATCCATCTCCAAATTCCATTTGAAGTTGAGCTTGATGATAAAGTCTTTGACTTGATAGAATTTGCTCCAACTTCTACACCCTCTAGCCTTGTTGCCCCTTCCGGCGCTGATTCCGGTCAAGAGCAGCCTCGCTCTGATACCACTTGTTGGGATCGAAATGTAGCTAGAGGGGGGTGAATAGCTCAGCGTGATATCTTGCTCGTCGTTACTTGCTTCTTGTGATGAAATACAGCGGAAAATACAAAGAAACAACACTCAACGCTAACGCTATGGATTTGCTTGGTATCCACCTTAAGAAGAGGTGACTAATCCAAGGATCCACACACTCACACACCCTCCATTATGAAAACACTCCTTTACAGTAACTACCGAAGGCGGAGAAGCCCTACAAGCTCACAATACAAGAAGAAAGGGAAGGGAAATATAATACAAGCAAAAGCTTACAAGATATGCACAAGAAAACCCTAACCCTAGCTTCTTCTTCTTGTTGAAACTCGCCTCTTGACTTGGACGTTGTTAGTTAGAGCACTAGAGCCAATCATTTGATGATTGTTATATGGACTCGTTGTATCATATTCTTATATATAAATAAAGGCATTTGTTTTTTGGTTATTATACTTACTTGTATTGGTGCCAAATAACTAAGTATAATAGCGTCCTTGAGTAGAAGGTTCTTACCTATATCAATCGATTGGTTGAATCAATAGTGAGATGATATAGGGAACACTACTCTTAATCATTCCTAGTCGAGTATTAACATTCAGGGACAATGTTAATGCGATGAGACTAGCATGTAGGTCAACTCGATGACTTGATCTCACAAGTCATGGATATGGAGATATCAAATTGACACATGGGTATGCATTGGAGAATGTATACTGAATGACCCGTCATGAGAAAGTATCATGGATCATATATGAGTGTCATATACTTTCTCATGTGGCTATTAGTATGACTACTAGTCCTTGGACCTGAAGTCACCATGGTTCCCTACATAAGGAGTTACGTACTTTGGCTTCGTCAAATGTCACCCATAACTGGGTGGACTATAAAGGCGATTACTGGGTATGTAACAAATTATGCGGAGGGATGTGAGTGATATAGATGAGTATGTACAACTTAATTAGATTAAGTAACTAGTTAACTCAATTGGATCGAGTTTAACTATAGGCATTTTCCAATGGTTGGTATATATGTCACAATCACGTTTATATTAACTCTTGGGTGTATTAACCAAAGCTAACTCAAGTTTTAATATAAATATGGATCTTGATCCTATAAACAAGAGTTACATAGAGATGTAATTGGTAATTAATTACCTACCGATCATACTAAGTCTTGGGCGATTTAGCCAAAGCTAACTCAAGGCGTAGTATGATGTGGATCTTGTCCCACATGAATTACAGAATTCAGTGGGAGCATCATTTAATTAAAAGGCCTAATTAAGTGATTACTAGAATATGATGTTTATTTATTTTCTGCATTTTTCTGTTGTAGATTACCATGACGTCAAACACGAACACCTTCTCTCTACGTTCTATCCTTGACAATGACAAGCTCAACAAAGCAAATTTCCTGGATTGGTACAGGAATCTGAGAATAGTTCTCACCCAAGAACGTAAACTATACGTTCTGGAGCAGCCCATTCCAGAGGCTGCTCCTGCCAATGCCACGCGAGCAGACAAAGATGCTTACAAGAAGCATCAAGATGATGCATTAGATGTAACATGTCTAATGCTCGCGACCATGAACTCTGAACTTCAGAAGCAACATGAGTTAATGGGTGCTTATGATATGGTTGAACATCTTCGTCAACTATATCAGGGACAAGCACGACACGAGAGATTTGAGATCTCAAAGGCACTATTTCTGTGCAAGATGTCAGATGGGGCTCCCGTAGGTCCATATGTACTCAAGATGATTGGGTACATAGAGAATCTACAGAGGTTGGGATTCCCACTTAGCCAAGAGCTGGCCACTGACCTGATCTTGCAGTCTTTGCCAGAGAGCTACAGTCAATTTGTCATGAACTACAACATGAACGAAATTGACAAGTCACTGCCTGAACTGCTTAGTATGTTACGAACTACTGAGCTCAACCTTAAGCAGGTTAAGCCCAACTCTATTCTAATGGTTCAGAAACACAAGGGCAAGGGTAAGCCTAAAGGCAAGGGAAAGTCCCAAGCCAAGGGCAAAGGCAAGGCACTGAAGCCTAAAGGAGGGGTCACTAAGGATGCTACCTGCTTCCACTGCGGTCAGACCAGACACTGGAAGAGGAACTGCAAAGTCTACCTGGAAGATCTTAAGAAGAAGAGAAGTGAGACTTCCACTTCTGGTATATATGTTATAGAAGTCAATCTATCTATTTCTTCATCATGGGTATTAGATACCGGATGTGCTTCTCACATTTGTACTAATGTGCAGGCGCTGAGAAATAGCAGGGCATTGACGAAGGGCAAGGTGGACCTACGAGTAAGCAATGGAGCACGGGTTGCTGCTGTTACTGTAGGGACTTATTTTCTATCTCTGCCCTCTGGGCTTGTACTAGAGTTGGATGATTGTTGTTATGTGCTTGCTTTAACTAAGAACATAATTTCAGTTTCTTGTTTGGATAAGAAAGGTTTTTCATTTATTATAAAGAACAAATGTTGTTCAGTTTATTTAAATGAAATGTTCTATTGTAGTGCATCTCTAATGAATGGACTCTATATTCTAGACATTGAGAGCCCTATCTATAACATAAGTACCAAGAGGTTCAAGTCAAATGACATGAACCCAACCTATCTCTAGCACTGTCGCTTAGGTCATATAAATGACAAACGCTTATCCCCGCTCCATAAAGATGGTTTGCTGGACTCATTTGATTTTAAATTATATGAGACATGTGAGTCATGCCTTCTAGGCAAGATGACCAAGACTCCCTTTACTAGACACAGTGAGAGAGCGACTGACTTGTTAGGTCTTATACATAGTGATGTATGTGACCCTTTCAATGTCACTGCTAGAGGTGGTTATAGGTACTTCATTATGTTTACTGATGACTTCAGTAGATATGGTTATGTGTACCTGATGACACATAAGTCAAAATCCTTTGAAAAGTTCAAAGAATTCAAGAATGAAGTACAAAACCAGCTTGGAAAAAGTATTAAGATACTTCGATCAGATCGAGGTGGTGAATACCTTAGCCATGAGTTTTGTGACTATCTAGCTGAGTGTGAGATTCTATCTCAACTCACTCCTCCTGGAACGCCACAGTGGAATGGTGTATCCGAAAGGAGGAATCGTACCTTATTAGATATGGTACGATCTATGATGAGTCACACAGATCTTCCTATGTATCTTTGGGGCTATACTCTAGACACAGCAGCTTTCATTCTCAACCGAGCTCCATCCAAGGCTGTAATAAAGACACCATATAGGATATGGACTGGGAGAGATGTCCAGGTGTCTTTTATGAGGATTTGGGGTTGTGAGGCTTACGTTAGACGTCAAGTCTCGGACAAATTGGGGCCCAAATTCGACAAGTGTTATTTCATTGGATATCCCAAGGAAACGAAGGGATATTACTTCTACATTCCCAGTCAACACAAGGTAGTTGTGGCTAAGACTGGGGTATTTCTAGAAAGGGACTTTGTTTCTAGAAAGACTAGTGGGAGTACGTTCGATCTTGAAGAAGTTCAAGATATGGACCATAGCACTGAAGCCTTGATGAAAGTTGAACTGGAACCACAAAGTGTTGTGGATGATGTTGTTCCACAAGGAGTTGAGGAACAACAACCAGTTCAAGTAGACATACCTCTTCACAGGTCTGATAGGGTACGTCGTCAGCCTGAGAGATACTCATTTCTCTTGTCTGACCATGATGACGTTGTGCTCATAGAGGATGAGCCCACCTCCTATCAGGAAGCTGTGATGAGCCCAGATTCTAAGAAATAGCTAGAAGCCATGAGATCCGAGATGGAATCCATGTACACCAATCAAGTATGGACTTTGGTTGATCCACCTGAGGGTGTAAAACCCATAGGGTGTAAGTGGGTCTTTAAGAGAAAGACTGACATGGATGGACTTATCTATAAGGGTCGCTTGGTAGCTAAAGGTTTCAAATAGATTCATGGTATTGACTATGATGAAACCTTTTCTCTAGTAGCGATGTTTAAGTCCATTCGGATCATGCTTGCTATTGCAGCATACCATGACTATGACATATGGCAGATGGATGTCAAAACCGCGTTTCTGAATGGAAACCTGCTCGAGGATGTGTACATGACACAACCTGAGGGTTTTGAAGATCCACAGCATACTGGCAGAGTATGCAAGCTGCATAGGTCCATTTATGGACTAAAGCAAGCTTCTCAGAGCTGGAATCTTCGATTTGATGATGCAATCAAACAGTTTGGTTTCATCAAGAATGAAGATGAACCTTGTGTCTACAAGAAGGTTGTAGGGGACATAGTTGTCTTCCTCATATTGTATGTGGATGACATACTGCTCATTGGGAAAGACATCCCTTTTCTATAGTCTGTCAAGATTTGGCTAGGGACTTGTTTCTCAATGAAGGACTTAGGTGAAGTATCCCGCATTCTAGGCATACAGATCTATAGAGATAGATCTAAGAGGTTTCTTGGCCTAAGTCAGAGTACATATATTAACAAGATACTCCTACGGTGTGCCATGCAGAACTCCAAGAAGGGATTTCTGCCGATGTCACATGGCGTGAGTCTTTCGAAGACTCAAAGTCCCTCTTCTAGAGAGGAGAGAGACCGCATGGATCAGATCCCTTATGCCTCAGCTATAGGATCTATCATGTACGCCATGCTATGTACTCGTCCTGATGTCTCGTATGCTTTGAGCATGACGAGCATATACCAGTCAGATCCAGGTGAAAGTCACTGGATAGCGGTCAAGAATATTCTTAAGTACTTAAGAAGGACTAAAGAATATTTCTTGATATATGGAGGCGATGATGAGCTAGCTCTAAAGGGTTACAGTGATGCCAACTTCCAGACCGACCAGGATGATTATCGATCACAGTCAGGGTTCGTGTTTTACATAAATGGTGGTGTTGTGAGCTTGAAGAGTTCGAAGCAAGACACAGTAGCTGATTCTATGACAGAGGCCGAGTATATTGCTGCATCAGAAGCAGCAAAGGAGGCAGTTTGGATCCGCAAGTTCATCACTGAACTTGGGGTGGTTCCTAGCATCGCTGACCCTATTGAGCTCTATTGTGACAACAATGGAGCAATTGCGCAGGCTAAGGAACCTCGCTCACACCAGCGGACCAAACACATACTACGGCGCTTCCATCTCATTCGAGAGATTATCGAGAGAGAAGATGTGAAGATTTGTAGAGTACCTACAGAGGCTAACATCGCAGATCCCTTGACCAAGGCTTTAGCACAGAGAAAGCATATGGTCACACTAGGTCATTAGGGCTTAGAACTTACACTGATTGGCACTAGTGCTAGTGGGAGATTGTTAGTTAGAGCTCTTGAGCCAATCATTTAGTGATTGTTGTATGGACTCGTTGTATCATATTCTTGTATATAAATAAAGGCATTTGTTTTTTGGTTATTATACTTACTTGTATTGGTGCCAAATAACTAAGTATAATAGCATCCTTGGGTAGAAGGTTTTTACCTATATCAATCGATTGGTTGAATCGATAGTGAGATGATATAGGGAACACTACTCTTGATCATTCCTAGTCGAGTATTAACATTCAGGGACAATGTTAATGCGACGAGACTAGCATATAGGTCAACTCGATAACTTGATCTCACAAGTCATGGATATGGAGATATCAAGTTGACACATGGGTATGCATTGGAGAATGTATACTGAATGGCCCGCCATGAGAAAGTATCATAGATTGTTATATGAGTGTCATATATTTTCTCATGTGGCTATTAGTATAACTACTAGTCATTGGACCTGAAGTCACCATGGTTCCCTACATAAGGAGTTACGTACTTTGGCTTCGTCAAACGCCACCCATAATTGGGTGGACTATAAAGGCGATTACTGGGTATGTAACAAATTATGCAGAGGGATGTGAGTGATGTACATGGGATATATCCCTCCTATATGACGGGAGTGACATCGATATTCTTGATAGAGTAAAACCACTAAGTGCATGGTCATGCCCAAATGAGTCAATATAAGATATTGAGCTCATTTGATTGAGTGAGTCTACTTGGGATTCAAGATTTAGATTGATTAGAGGATGACACGGTCTATGCCTCACATTGATCAATCTAGATGTTAAGGATAGAAGGACACTTGTCATATATTGTGAGGAGTCACAATTAGTAGTCACAAGGTGATGTTGGATCTCAACATTCTTATAACTTGGGTAGTAATGATGTGTTGCTAGATATCGCTCATTACTTATGCTTCTAAATGAGTTTAGGAGTATTGCCAACGTTATAAGAACCTATAGGGTCACACACAAAGGACAATTAGATGGAGATTAGGTTCATTTGATAAACCAAATTGGATTAAGAATAATCCAAATTGTGCTAATTGAGTTGGACTCAATTTGGTTCATGTATTAAGTGAGTCTAATTTGGACTTAGACTCATTTAATTAATTTAATTCAATGAATAGAGATTTATTAAATTAAAATTGACTTGAACCAATGGTTAGATTAGATCAACCAAGGGAGAGAAGTGGTCAAGTTTGACTTGACTTGAAGAGAAGATGAAGGGTCAAGTTTGACTTGACCATTTGCCACCTCATAGGTGAGTTGGCATTAAGTGGCTAATGGTGATGTGCCACATCATCAAGGCTAGCACATGTGTGTGCCACCTCATGAGGGAGATCAAGAGTTTTTGACTCTTGAAATTCCATGGAGTATATAACTCCTCATGAAAAGTGGCCGGCCACGTTATTACATTTTGTGTGCTTGGTGGTAACTCCATCTTCTTCTTCCTCAAGCTTTTTCTTCTCTCCCTCTCCTCCACCCTTGGCCGAAACTTCATAGAGTGCTAGCACACTCTAAAGTTTCTCCTCCATCGATTTGTTCGTGCGGATACGCATAGAGGAGTATCTACCTTGATACTCTCGAGATCCGGCGAACCTAGGATGAACGGGATCACGCGAAGGGCTTCGCTTCAAAGGTATACCCTCTGATCTTGTAGATCTAGTGTAGATCTAGGAGTAGAAAACATGTATATGAAATTTTATTCTTCGCACGGATCCGGTGGCGGGGATTTCGGGGTTTCCGCAACGCAAAAAGCGATTTTTGCGACCCGAAAAATCCAACAGATGTGCAACAGCACTAGCCTCCAAGAACCTTCAAGATCTGGCGAAGAGAGCAGGAGAGGATCGCAGTCTTGCGTGGAGAAGAATCGCAGAAGTCGTGGAAGCACTGTCGACGAAATCGCACGCCAACGTCTTTATACAGCGCCAACAGTCAGATCCCAATCGATTGGATTGCTCCCAATCGATTGGGGAGGCTTTGGATCGATCGACTGATCGATCCAGAGCGCTTCTGTACTCTCGGGAATTGCCTGGATCGATCGGCCAATCGATTCAGGGCTTATCACATAGAATCGCGACTCCCAATCGATCGGTCGATCGATTGGAGGCTCTGAATCGATTGGCCGATCGATCCAGAGTCATTCTGTGCGATCGCTAGCTTCTCCCAATCGATCCACTGATCAATTGGGAGGAGGTTTGTCACGGGGACTCAACCAATCGATCATTCGATCGTTTGGGCATGAGCCAATCGATCGGCTAATCAATCCAGCTCAAGGTTTTTGCCCAAAACCAAGTCCAAAGTCTCCTAAACCAACATCCGATCAACCATGACCTGTTGGTACATCATGCCTAGCATCCGGTCACCCTTGACCTACCAGAACTCCCTCACCAAGTGTCTGGTCAATACCTTTGAGCCACTTGGACTTTTCTCCTCGTGCCAAGTGTCCGGTCCTCCATGACCCACTTGGACTTTCACCAGATGTTTGGTCAAACCTTGACCCATCTGGATTTCCTCGTGCCAAGTATCCGGTCAATCCCTTTGACATACTTGGACTTCCCAACTGCCTGGCTTCACTCACCAGGTCTTTCCTTACTGCCTAACTTCACTCACTAGGACTTCCCAACTGCCTAGCTTCACTCACTAGGTCTTTCACCTGGATTCACTCACCATGATTTTCCAACTGCCTAGCTTCACTCACTAGGACTTTCACCTGGCTTCACTCACCAGGATTTCCAACTGCCTAGCTTCACTCACTAGGACTTTCACCTAGCTTCACTCACTAGGATTTCCCAACTGCCTAGCTTCACTCACTAGGACTTTCCAGCTACCTAGCTTCACTCACTAGGTCTTTCACCTGGCTTCACTCACCCGGTCTTTCTAGTCAAGTATCCAGTCAACCTTGATCTACTTAACTCTTCTTCACAATCTCCCCACATGAACAATTGCACCTGCAATCTCCATGTCTTGTCTACATGTATTGTCAAATATCAAAACTCAAACATCAAGACTCGAGCTTGAACCAATTCAAGCTCAGTCAACCAGGTCAACCTTGACCTAGGGAATATTGCACCAATAGGCTCATCCATCAAGTTGATGTTAGTAATGCTTTTCTCCATGAGACTCCTCATTAGGAAGTTTATATGTCTCAACCACCTGGTTTCACACATCCCGACTTTCCTAATCATGTAAACTTCACAAGGCTATTTGGTCTCAAACAAGCTCCTTAGAAATGACTTGTCACACTATGAGCATCTCTCCTCTCCTTGGGTTTTCAGAAATCCAGGTCTAACTCCTCATTATTCTTATATCTCTCAGCTCAAATTACTTCCTCTCTCTTAGTTTATGTTGATGATTTTATCTTCATTGGTAATTTCTCCCCTCATATCTGCACTACGCTTGCTCAACTGTGTGAGAAGTTTCCTCTGAAAAACCTTGGCCAACTTCTCATATCTGCACTACGCTTGCTCAACTGTGTAAGAAGTTTCCTCTGAAAAACTTTGGCCAACTTCACTATTTCCTCGGCATTGAAGCTACTTGCACCCCTCGGGCTCAAATGGACCATGCCAAGCCTTTGCATACCCCCATTGCCTTTGGCTCCTCTCTCTCTCTCTCTCTCTCTCTCTCTATCAATATAATGGAAGTCCCTTTCTTGAGCCTCACATGTATCAAAGCATTGTTGGTTGCCTGCAGTACCTCACCCTCACTCGCCCTGAGATTGCCTTTGTGGTCAATCTAGCCTATCAGTTTATGTAGTCTCCTACTTCTTCTCATTGTGTAGTAGTGAAACACATTCTCTGATATCTTCAGCACACTCTATACCATGACCTTTTGATTATGCCATCTACCTCTCTTGGTCTGACAATATTCTTTGGATGCTGATTGGGCTGGCTGGCCAGATGATTGTCGCTCAACTACCAACTATTGCATCTTTCTTGGTGACAATCTCATTTCTTAGAATTCCAAGAAACAACAAGTCGCTTGATCTAGTACTAAGTCTAAATACAGGGCCCTAGCCCATGCTACTTCTAAACTCTATTGGGTACAGTCACTCTTGATAGAATTCCAAGTTTCTTTACCACACCCACCAATCCTTTGGTGTGACAATATTGTTGTGACTTTCTTAACTGCTAATCCGGTATTCACGTAGGAACCAAACATATTGAGATTGTTTTCCACTTTATTTGTAAATGAGTCGCATGCAAGCTACTTCGGATACACTACATTTCTACCCAAAATCAAGTTGTTGATATCTTCACAAAAGGCCTCTCCTTAAATCGGTTTACTCTTCTCTAAGATAAACTCATTATGTGTGCTTCCGTTTTTCGCTTGAGGGGTTCTGTTAGAGGTAATAATTTGATTATCCAAGATCAATTCCAATCACAATCAGATCAGGATAATCACATTAACTCCATAAAATCAGCTAAGTATTAATATTTGATTGGATCTCCATAAATTCCTAATTACACTTTAATTGTAGAATAGTTTCCGAAATACTTGATTAGCATAACTTTGTGTATAAATAAATACTGTAACCTACACAATTGTATCAAGAAATACACTATGAAATTCTTCTCCTTACACATTGTTAACTCTTATTGTTGAACTACGGTGACATCTAGCTTCAAGCTCCCTTGGTTGCCTTCTTCCATGAGATGAGGGAGGCAACATCCAAATCTTATCGGGGAGTGATAGACGGGGAAGATAAGGTGAGAAATGGTGGGGGGAGACGGTCGATTGGCCGATGATGGATGGAGGAAAGATTAACCGCCAGCCAATGGAGATGCAGTGGCAGTGTCGAAGATGAGATTCATAGTCCCCGGAAGAGGACTTTTCCTTCATCAAATTAGGGATGAATACTGTAGCTTTTCAAAGGATCCAGGTTTGTTGCTGTTAGGATGTATACTAAAAGCCTAAGCTTTTGGTATAAACATTTATCTAGAAATAAGAATCACATTGGTCAAATGTCTACATTTATGATAAATGTAGTTGTTCAATTAATTTATATTGTAGATAACATGGTGTGTGGTGTCACACACAGAGGATCATGTTATCAGTACCTTATAAATTATAAATAGTAGCTCACGACCAAGATGGAAAGGAACAAACCATTGGAAGGTCGTAGTGTAATTAGGTATTAGTTTATCTTAACTATATAATTACACTAGTACACTTAGAGTGTATTAAGTAGGACTATTAGAGGTCGTTTCTTTTATACTGACTTTATAAAAGAACAAAGACCTCAGTTATTATGGAAGTGTGTACTTTTAATCCTAATATAATAACAAGCACATATATTTGATATTTATTTCTTTAATTTATCAATGGGTGAGATTTAGTTCGATAAATCAATAAGCCCGATAAGTTGGGAAATGATATCACTTATAGTGTGTGTTGTTGATTATAGAAGGAAACTGTGTCCTAGTAATCTAGGTTGAGAATGTCCACAAGAGGAGCTCATAAGGATTGTTATGTTAAACCTTGCAGGTGGACTTAGTCCGACATGACGATGAAGTTGAGTGGTACTACTCTTGGAGCTAGATATTAATTAAATGAGTTGTCAGTAACTTACTTAATTAGTGGGCATTTGTTATCTTAAACACAGGGAGACTAACACACTCATAATAAGAAGGAGCGCAAAATGTAATTTGGGATTGGTGCGGTAGTTCAATAATAGTTCTTTAGTGGAATGAATTATTATTGATGAAATTAAGTTGTGTGTTCGCGGCGAACACGGGATGCTTAATTTCATCGGGAGACCAAAATCAATTGCTCCTCTCGGTCCCTATCGTAGCCTCTTATATATAGAGATTTATACCCACCACATATCCACCTTCTTACCCATCCAATGGGGTCGGCCAAGCTAGCTTGGAACCCAAGCTAGGGCCAGCCAAGACTAAGTGGATGAGCCAAGTTGGTGGCCGGCCAAAGCTTGGGTCCCAAGCTTAGGTGGCCAGCCACTAGAATATTAAAAAGGATTTTTATTAAAATTAGTTCTTATGTGGATATCATGGTTTTAAAAGAGAGTTTAAAAAATTAAAAATTTCCTTTTATAGCTTTCTACAAAAGATTAAGAGAAGAGATTAATCTCTTTCCTTATTTGTAGATTAAAAGGATGGTTTTAATTTTTGGTAAAAACTTTCCTTATTTGTAAATCATCTACATGTTTAAAAGAGAGTTTAAAATTTGAAATCTTTCCTTATTTGATGATTAAAAGGTGGATTTTAAATTTTAAGAAAACTTTCCTTTTTAACCATGTTCATGATTTAAAAGAGAGTTTAAAAATTAAATATTCTCTTTTATAAGTTTCTACAAGAGATTAAGAAAAGATTTGATATCTTTCCTTATTTGTAGATTAAAAGAGATTTTAATTTTTAGAGATAACTTTCTTTTTATCCACATGTTTAAAAGAAAGATTTTAATTTATAAAATTTCCTTTTTACTAACCATGAAGGGATTAAATTATTGGAGAAATTTTATAAATTTCTGGAGACAAATTAGGAAGTTTTAATTAATTAAAACTCTCCTTGTTTATAGCTTGTGGTGGCTGGCCATATGAATTGATGAGAAGAAAATTGTTTTTAATTAAATAAATTTTCTTTTTCAATGGCAAAAGAATTAAGGAAGTTTTTATTAAATTTTCCTTATTTTCCAAGACCAAGGATTATAAAAGAGGGGGTAGAGGAGGCTTCATGGTGAACGACTCTATTCTATTTTCTCCCTCTTTTCTTCCTTGGTGTGGCCGACCCTTCTCCTTTTCTCTCTTCCTCTTGTGTGGCCGAAATCCTTTATCTCTTGGAGCTTTGAGGAGGTGGCCGGATCTAGCTTGAGGAAGAAGGAGAGAAAGCTTGCATCCCTTGGAGCTTGGTTGGTGAAAAAATTCTTCATCCTTTAGAAGATATGCTTGGCCGAAACTTGAAGGAAGGAAGAAGAAGGTGCCTTGGTGGTTCTCGTCTCGGAAGATCGTTGCCCACACAACGTCCGGGATTAGAAGAGGAATACGGTAGAAGACCTAGAGGTTTTTATTTGCAAAAGAAAAGGTATACTAGTATTTAATTTCCGCATCATACTAGTTTTATTTCTTTGTAAAAATACCAAATACAAGAGGCATGCGATTCTAGTATTTTGAATTAGTTTTCGATGTTGTGTTCTTTTGTTTTTCTTTTCCTTGTGATTTGATTGTTCCTTTTGGTTGACCTAAAGTTATTTAAGGAAATTAAATATTAGATTTCCTTAAAAGGCTTTGTCTAGGCGGTGGTGGTTGTTCCCATATCCAAGAAGGTCATGTGCCTCGTCATGCAGTCCTGGAAGCCAATTTTAGAAGTTAATATTTAATGGAATTAATAACCTAGGTGATTTGGATCGAACGTGTTAAGTTCCGCAGGAGATCCAAGTCTAAACCTAAAAGAACAAATAAATTAAACTTAGGATCAAACGTGTTAAGTTCCGCAGGCGATCCGAGTTTAATTTAAAAGAACACATGGTAGCTAGGAAAAGGTTCAGACCTTTGTACAAAATTTTTGTACAGTGGAACCATTAGGTTTTCCGAGTAGCAACCAACAGTTGCATCTTGGAGTGAGGAGAGGTTGAACCCAGATCCAATAAGACTCCTTGGATGGATTGGGCTTCTTGGATAATCCCCTTTGATTGGGTTGGTTGAACCCAATCTCGCTAAGTGTGAGCCAACCTTCAACTTGAACCATGTACCAAATTGAACAAAATTCAATATCCTACAAGATCAAGTTCGCATTCTAAGAAATAATCATAAATGAAGGAAAAATACAATGAAGCTCAAATAATCCTCAACTCGTAAACATGATATGAGGTCTAAAACTAAGCATACGAGTGGTTAAAAACACCAAATAACAACCTAAAATAATGTGTCAAATTGTCGGTTATCAACTCTCTCACACTTATTCTTGCACGTCTCGGGCAAGCAAACAAAACTAGGAAACAAACTAAAAATCATTTACCGAACAACTTTTCTAGCTATACCTCGAAGAAAGTAAAAGGTAGTTAATTAAGACCATCTAAAGATCAAAATTTCATGAATACAATTCCTACAATAATCAATAAGTATGATGATTTCAATCCATTTAAAAAAATTAAGAAAGATACAATTTCACAAAGTAGGTATTCACTCTATTCTCACAATCAAATATGGAGGTGGAGGTTCACTAAATGTCACTCACAACATAACACTACTATAAGCTTTGCTTATTTTCTAATTCTCCATCACCATAAAAACATAGCCTGCATGAATCAAAAGGATTTATTGAAAATTGAAATGGAGTCAAGAGTAACTTAAGGAAGCAAACAAAAATGATTGAAAGAAAAAGAAACTATGAGAGATTGAGAGTTTTGGAGCAATAAACCTGATGAGTTGACTAATTCTATTTGTATGTAGGAATGTCTCTTGTTGATGAAGTAAACAAAATAACGACAGAACATGGTCGAATACAATTCACTATGTTGACCTTATCAAAAAAAGCATGTGCAGCTTGATTAATTTCTGTCCAGCCCACTCTAGTTCAAACCTCAACTAATTTCACACAAGAAATGAACCCAATTATTGATGACATGATTTCAGGTTCCTGTATCCCAATTTCAGTTTAGCATCAAGAATGCCAACCTATAATTCACAACACTCCAGCTAAGTTGGCACAAAGATCACACCAGAAGCACTTGTTCCATGAGAGTTCCGGAATTTTGATACTTAAGATCGTCCTGTTTTGTTGAGATAGAAAGTTGTTCCTGATATCCTGCAGTCCAACTCTGCAAATTTGAGACTTTAGTTTTCCAGATATCAATCTCAGAAATCAGGTTCCTAAAATTACAGGATTTGTATCACAAGAGCCTGGAAAATTCTCATTGATCCAAAGAACAGATTCTAGAAATTACAACTAACTCCTGCATTTCAGATTCCAGAATTTTCAGAATTTCAGAATTTAGCATCCAAAGAAATTCCAGCTTAAGTAATAGAGAGTTCAGCTTGCAAGAAGGCTCCATAACCATGAATTGATAGGACTCGAGATCAGTTCATGTTCTGGAAAGAAACAGCATGATAAGTTGGCACAAAACAAGGCTGAGATGCCAAGTTACAGAATTTCTGAATTCCTGCCAACTCCTGCTCCTAAGTTCCTATGGGCTTCAGATTCCTCAATAGCTTAAGTGATGTCGTCTACACTTCCATAAACTTCCAGAATTTAGTGCGGGATTCTCAAATTCTTTACTGCCATCAAGCAGAATACAATTTCATAACCAGTTTTAAGGATTCAACTTCAACTTCAATCCAGACAAACTTCAATCAGTTTTAAGAAAGCCACAGTTCTTCAATTCAAAAATGATTTCATAATTCAGAAATGAAGATTGAGTGCTCCACTTGATCAGCCAAATTTCAAATTGGAACAACTTCTAATTTCAGTGAGCACCCAATTCATTTTGGAAGCTCAGCACATTAAATTGGAAGCTTGATTTCTGAATTCCAGGAACCAGAAATTCAATTTACAAAAGCAACAGATTTCAGAATCAGGTCTTTAGAATTCAGAATTCAGAATTCAGAATTCAGCAAAACCTCATAGATTTTAAGCCAATAGAACAATTTCAGCTGTTGAAAGATCAATTCCACACTCAGCTTAGAGAGTTTCTGCAATTCAGAACTCCAGAAAACAAGTTCATAAACCATTCTGAAAAGTTTCAGAATTTAAACTGATGCCTAAGCCTTGTTACTTCAATCATCAGTTTCAGAATTTCAATTCAAGGGAATTCCAGCTTAGGTTGTGAAGATTGCATTTACCACAAAGCTAATATGGAGCTTAACTGTACGTTGTCGCTGGTTAACAGTTTCATTAAGGATTGACACATGGCATCAGACAATTATTTCTGAAGTCTGAAATTCAGAGTTTCAGTTTTAAGGAAGTTGGCCGCATCACATTTGAATTGTAACCAATTCCTAGAAATAAAGCAACATCAATTCAGAAATTCAATGATCTAACTCAACCACATCAGATTTGGAAAAGTTCTCAATTCTCTGAAAAATTTCCTAGCAGCAAGGTCTTGGTGTTTTGCATCTGATTCCAATAGAACTCCCACTTCCTTATGCAAATTGTTCTTTCCACTAGCTGTGTCAGTTAAGTTGCTGAGTCCTACCTCTCCCAAACAGAATTTCCTCACTTCTGCTTTAACATGGACTTGCTTTTCAGAAATCAGAAGTGAAAATAAACGATATCATAATTCACATCCGTTGTAGACACATGCTTTAACTCATGGAAGGTTAAGTGCTCTTTTTGGTTTTTCAGTATCCAGAAGTTTGCAATAGAAATTTGGCACAAAATCAGGTTCTGTTGGACAAAATCCTGCTGAACCAGTTGTTGTTTTTTAATGGCTTACAAGTTGGATCCTTGTTGTATAGTTTCAATAGGCTTACACAAAGCAACAGTAAACACGAAACTCCCGGACTGAGTTTTAGCATTGCAGAATTGTGATGATTGCAACTCAAGTGATGAATAACTCAACTCATTACGTGTAAAATACCGGAAAATAGAGAATAATAATAAGGGAATTTTTCAAAATTTTTAGAAATTTTTCGAAAATTTTTCGGAGCTCGTATGGACGAGTTTACGGGGATAAGAGTGAGTCCCGAAAAGACCTGTTTAGGTTACCCCATTTAAGTGAGGAAAAATTATTTTTCTTTTCTTTTTTATTCTCTATTTCGTTTATTCTATTTCTTATTCTCCTCACGCCGAACCCGTGCTATTCCTTCTTCTTCTTCGCCGCGCCTTCTCCTCTCCTCCAGAGCCCTAACTGCACTCGGCGGTTCCCTACTTCTCCTTTGCCGATTCACTTCCTTCTCCTCTTCCTCCATCTCGAGTGCCCTAGCCGACTCCTTTCTTCCCGACGCCTTCTCTGCCCGAAGCCGATCGCCTCTTCCTTCGCCCTTTCTGATTCCTTTCCTCCTTCCCGAGCCGCACCAGGTGCCGCCACTTTGCCCTAGCCGTTGTAGTGAGGGGGAAACCGGTTGATCTCCACCGGATCGCTGGTGCCAGCCAAGGTGTAGCCGACGGTCGCCACTTTTCCGGCCACAAGAAGATTGTATGGAAGCTTCCGGCTGTGTAGAAGCTTGCTGCCATCGCCAACCTAGGGTTTTCGACGGCAAGATTTAGGTGGATTTCCAGCAGCTACTAAATTGCGGCGGCTGCCCTACCTGGCTGAGGATCGACAAGAGAGGTTTGTTGTTAGCTGATCACAGGGGAATTCTGTCATTGTTCACTATAGCCCAAGGTATGTGTCTCCGGTAGTTACTCAATAGCCGGGTATACGGATTTGGGTGAGTCTTGATGTTATTTCATTTCTATAAAGGATGATAATAGTGTGATGTGGATTACGATCTTACCCTAATTTAGTGTCAGAGCTTTTTATTTAGCTAATTATTTTGGATTTAGCTGAATAAAATATACGCATTAATTGGTACAGGATTTGACGCGAGACGAGTATCTCGATTATTGGATTGGACCTTTTCGATCGGAGGCGGGTACCTCTTGACTTATCTTTTATGATATTGTCAATTGGATATGCATAGTATTTTATAGCTACAAGCAATGATCATGTTTGCCTTTAGTGTGTCACGGTTTGATACCCATAGCATGTTCTGTTTTGTCGCTTGTTATGGATCCATGTTTATACCTCGTGATTATTGCCATGAGTACCTTAGTTCTTAGAGTAAGTGACATATCATGCTTTACTGAGTTTAGGATTAGATTCTGGATTTTTATTATTTGGCATGTGTATCTATATTCTTATATCATATCTGATATGTGTACCTAGACCTTTTGCTTTGGTCCATGTATATTGTTGGTACATATTTTATGAAGGTGGATATGTTCAGTACCTAGGTTGTTATATCATAGAGGACCTGTATATCCTAGATCTGTGGATTTGACTTACTGGTACTAGGGTACACATTTTATATATATATGGATTGGTACAGGATATTGCCATGCTTAGTGTCATGCACCATTCGCATGATTGCATACTGTGCGATTGTCGGCTCCATTATTGTTGAGCACATCGCCAGTTACATATATCTGCACACACGATCACTCATGGGTTAGTGGTATATTCAGGTAGGGTGTGTTGCAGCAGGTGCTCTGTCAAGGGCTCCGTTGGTCCACTCATGGGTTAGTGTGACGCAGCGTTGTAGCAGGACAGGTACCCCTCCCCGTCATCGTGTACCGGGAGATGAGAGCATTGAGCTCCCCCATTTATGATTTGGGGTAAGGAGGATAGGTGTACTCCGACAGCATCCTGTCCACTCGGTCACTCATCAGGAGTAGTGATGGTAGAGTGCACGGTTGTCACAGCCTTATCCACTCGGTCTCACCATCATGTGAGAGAGTGGGTGACTAGGACGTATCATTGGCATCATATCATTTATTGCATTTATTTGCTTGTGTTCTTTGCACTTATATGCTGCATTTGGTGGATGCATTTGTTTGACATGCATCTGGGAGGCATATTGTATCCGGTTTGTGACCCTTTTATTACGGATAGGAGTTCACCGTGAGTCTGACTTCCTCGATTACCTTTCAGTTTTGCATTTTTCCTATATATGATTAGGAAGTTGTATTCCATGTTTATTGCTGTTAGATATATCTTACTAGGCATGTCTATTGGTATTCGCTGAGTTGTTGAACTCACCCTCGTTGACACTATATTTTTCAGGTACCAGATTGTTATGGTCGCTTGGGAGTATCCTGGCTACCGGTTCCCACGTCATATCAGAAGACTATAGTTTCCGTTAAGTTTTATTTGTTTTATGTATCAGTGTGTTTAGCTCTGTACTCCGGTTTTGCTTCTGGAGAGTTAATGTTGTTATGTGGTATTTTGTATTGGTTGTTGGTTGTGTAAGCCTAGCCGGCTAGCAGTTTTGTGTTTTGTTTGTATTTGATTTCTGTCATTTTCTATTGTGTTTTGGTTTTGGTACAGCCGAGTGGACTGCTTTACATATAACTGTGTGGCTGTGTTTTTATTGTATCAGCGAGTAGGCTGTATTATAAACTGCGTGGTTGTGTGTATATTCCAGCCGTCTGTGGCTGATGTATATTATGTCTGTAGAAATGCTTCAGATTGTCACTCGTACAGGGGAAGTGCTACCGAAATTTTTTCGGACAAGGACTCCCCCGGAGCGTGACATTACGGCCTCTCATTCAGTACTGAAATAGTAGGATATCAAATTCTGAACAATGCTAATCAGAAGCATCACCAGCAAGTGGAACACTAATAAGTTCTATTCTTTTCTGGTAGTGCACTTTTTCATTTCCAGAATTCCAATCAATTTGTAGTAGCCATGTACTCAAAACATAGGCATCTTTTCCCCCACACTTAGAATTTTGGACATTCTAACTCATCAAGCAATCAAACAAAACTCTCATTGGATGAATGACAAAGCAAATATGGTGGAAGATAAATTTGTTGAATGAAATTTTCAACTAGAATTTGAAGGGAAAAGAAATCAAAGAAGGTAAAGAGATCCTTCATCATGTTCATGCATGCAAATGATATTGTGATTTCAAAAGACCAAAGCAAGTTTTAAAGTTCAATTGTCACGAGCTCATATCATACAATAAGAGAATAAAGTATAAGCTTAAGGTAGTCCTCTCTAAATAATTTTGGCAATCAAACTCAATTAATCGAAATAGAACCTATCACCATACTAATCGATAGTATGTAAGTAAAACATTTAATCATATCCAATGACCTAGAATTTGATGGTCAAACTTAAAAGAACTTTTTCAATTCTTACGGTATCACAACTAGAGATGTTTATTCAAAACCAAATGCTATATAGACCAAACCACATGCAAAGTATGAAAACAAAATGTGAAAGCAAAGTATGATGGTAAAGAAAAGTATGAAGTACAAAAGAAAAGGAAAGAATGGACTCAGTTCCTAGTGATTGAAGGCGGCTCAGGAATAATATCCAAGACGGGAGTGGGATGATCTGAATGGGAATTCTCTCTGGCGGTCGTAGGCGATTCAGTTGGAGCCTCCAATCCAAAGGTAGAATAACTTTAGTTGAAATAAGGACCGCTCCCTCCACCATCGTACCTTTACAAGTCCTTCCGGGTAGTTGAAGGCAGTTTAATTGGAGAATTCACTCTAAGAGCTTGATTATTGTAAATGAAGTTAGGGCCTTCTTTAGCAATGGATTGTATAGTTGTATGATCAGAAGAAATTACCATGTTAGAATGAAACATATAAGATCTAAATATATGCAAATCAAAAGTAGGTGATGAAAGCAATAGTGTGGCCATGGCCTCCACTGCACAAATCCCTGCCCAATCATCTGCATCTGGAGCCGTGGAATGAAATGTTGTTTCGTGCTGCTTGGCACGGATGATTTTTACCATTTCGCGGGATGGGTGAAACCGGCACCGGAGGCGTCCTTATCTCGAGATGCGTCGCAGGCGACGCTGGAGAAGTCACGGGACATCTCCAGCGGCGCTGGAAGCATCGAGACACCTCCGGCGGTACCGAAGGGGTTGCAGGACGGCTCTTGCAGCGCCAAAGGTGTCTCGAGATGCCCTCCGCAACACTTTCAACTCCGCAGGACACCTCCGGCGTCGGGCGACACTATCAACGCCTCCAGACACGTCCCCTAATCCGCTGCGGATGGGCAGCTGCATTTAGGGCAGCGGCGTTTTTTTTTCCAAAGAAAATAAAATTTTCTATTTAATTAATTTAAATAATTCCTAATGTACATGTTTATATTTTAAATAGACTTTTATAAATCCTAATCAAATTATTCTAATAAAATATATAAAAATATATTTAAAACTAAAATAAATTTAATAAATTTTATTAATTACTATTTATTTTTTTTTGTAAATTCTATTTAAAAATTTAAAAATATAATAATTCTGATTTATATTCTAATATTTTTTCATTATTTTATATTAGTTTCAATTTCATTTAAAAATTTAAAAAACATCTTTAAAAATTCTAATTTTTTTAAAATTCTAATAATTTTTTAAAAATTTCTAATAAATTAGATTTATATTCTGATAATTTTTAATTATTTTATATTTTTTTAACTCGATATTTTTTGACTATTTAAAATATATATTATTTAATTAATAATTAATTAATATAAATCTTTGTATTAATTAAATACTTATTATTATAGATATATCAATTTTAATTCAAATTATTGATAAATTAATTTTATTTAAAAAATTATATTTAATTATTTTTTCTAACAATATTAAATTATTTAATAATTGAGAACTTATATAAAATCAATATACAACTTATTTTTATATACACCATAAACATATTTATCTTATAATTACTATATATAAATAAAAATATATCAAAATCGTATAGACACAATACAATACCGAAACTGTATCGTTCCGATCTGAGACTGAAATTTTGACACGGATCGAAATTTTACACCTTGTCTGAAACATCAGCAACTTCATCAAGAATTGTACAGGCATCATCATCAAACTCTTCCACACTAACAACAACAATATTTTTATCCAAAGCCTCACATGCATCAGCAACGTTTGTATCTGCGATATCTATACTCTCATCAACAAATGCAACAGCATCTTCAACAATATCTATAACATTAACATTCTCAACCAATATTTTGCATGCGACATCATCCAAATCATCAACAAAATATATATATATATATATATATATATATACACACAATATCATCTAGATTTTTGCATGCATCACTATCACCATCAAAATTGCCATCAGTTACAACTTCATCATCCTGACACAAAGAATCAGAGGAGTCTTGTATAGTAGAAGAATCCAATATAAGAATATTACTGACTCTACAATCCCTCTCTTCAAGCATGTTGATACCTTATGAATGGTTTCTGAAGGAAGTTGCTTGTAGTTGGCTAAGTGAAGATGTAATCTGATCCATCTATCGCTCCAAGCTCTGAACAATCACATCATTTCTCTGTTGATATTGCTGCAGATTAACTTGTTGTTGTTCCATTTGTGCTGAAATTTGTTGTGAAATTTGTTGTTGCATATGCTCCTCCAATTTCTATGTAGACGACTTTGGTTTGGACGGCTAGACTTGCTGTGACTTGTTTGAAACTGGGTTGTTCTGAAATCCAAATGGAGTTTGATATGTTGGAAAAACTATGCATTCTGTTGTTCTGTGTCCCATACTTGAAATTTTGATCCTCTCTTCAATCACGAATATGAGTATTGGGAACTGGATCGTACATGCCATACTGTTAGAATTGGTAGTACTGTGACTGCTAGATACTTGAAACATAGGCCTCATTAACATTTCTGACAACCATTTGTCTGTTTCCAAATTGTTGTGAATTAACAGCCATGATCTCTATGAGTTCTCTAGCCTGAGTAGGAGTTTTGTTGATTAGAGTCCCTCCACTAGCTACATCAATCATATTTCTGTTCATGGAAAGTAATCCTTTATAGAAGTATTGAATAAATAGCTAATCGTTAATCTCGTGTTGAGGACAACTAGTACAAAATCTTTTGAATCTTTACCAATACTCGTATAAAGTCTCCCTTGAAAGTTATTGGATCCCACATATGCTCTTCCTAATAGCTACAATCCTCGATGCCGTAAAGAACTTCTCCAAGAATGACCTCTTCATTTCATACCAGCTAGTTATAGAACCAGAGGGAAGACCGTACAACAAATATTTTGCTAAATCTACCAGTGAAAATGGGAATTCCCGAAGTTTGATGTCTTCTTTTGATATGCCATGCGGCTTCATGGTATAGCACACCATATGAAATTTCTGCAGATACCTAATAGGATCCTCTATCAAGACCATCAAGTTTTGATAACAAATATAGAATTCGCCATAATTTTAAGTCCGCATCTAACTCAGAATACTGGATGCAGAAGGATTGATAAGTCACATCTAGCACCCAAAACTCCTTGAGATTTTTGCCATTATTGTTCACCATATTGTCTACAAGATCTGAGGCAAGAAGTCCCTGCTGATAGTATACATCCATGGCACACAAAAGAAAGTTCCTATTCTTATCATGAAACACTGAAACAAACAAAATTACAAGACACAAAACATACAGAACAAAGCACATGGATATAATAAAATTAAGCCCTGACAATTTTTTTTTCAAATTTTTGTGAAGAATAGAAAAACAATCCTAAGATTTATCAAACACCATTATAACTCCCCTGCAACAGAGCCATTGATAATCAGCATGTCGTACCACGATATCAAACACAATTCATTTACCGAACTCTACACTAATATAGCATAGAGATGACTCAGTTCGTCTCTCACAAGGAATATAATGGTAAACTTAGGATCCAATTTTATTGCTTTTTTTTGTTATGGAAATGTAGGTTTGGGTTTTGGGACTAAACCGAACAAATAAAGAGCAATGCATGTAATGAAATCTAACCCTAATAAATAAAAGACAGTGTGACTGTAAACTATAATTGAAAGGAAATTAAAGAAAAACACAAAGCAAACGTTAAATGAAACTAAGCATGAAATGAAACATAAGACAATTAACAAAAACTAACTAATCTAACCTAATGACATCCAAATGAAGAACAAACATCCAATTAAACAAAAACATAGCTGGAATGAAATGAATTGAAATGCATTGACACAAATACAAGTAACAAGAATGTAAGAGGCATTCTTCAAAACATAGTGAGAATCAAGTAATTCAACCCTAATGCATGCAAACTAAAACAAGGGAGGATAACTTCGTTACAATTCAACAATCAACAAGACATACACAAAAGAAAACAAACCAACGCATCACTAAGGTGCTGCTGCCCGGAACTGCCGAATGGATGATATGTGGCTGGATTTGATGAAGCCGGAGTTGTGGGATTGCCGGAATGAGGAAATGATTCCCAGAAGTGGAGAGCTCTTCTCTTCTAACCTGAAAAGGAGAGGTGGCCGTGGAATCGCCAGAAGAGGGCTGACGGGAAGAGGAGCTGAATCTCCGGATGATGAAGGGGCTTCTCCTCTTCTAACCCGAAGAGGGGAAGGGGCTGCCGGATCTTCCCTTCTAACCCGAATAGGAAGATGGCCTGATGATGAAGGATGAAGGAGCTTCCTCTCTTCTAACCCGAAGAGGGGAAGGGGAAGGCTTCGGTTCCTCCTCTTCTAACCCAAAGAGTAAGATGTGGATGGTGCAGTGGAGGCCGGCGATGGAGATGATGGTGGCGTCTGGCTTCAAGCTCCCTTGTTTGCCTTCTTCCATGAGACGAGGGAGGCGACGTCCAAATCTGATCGGGGAATCAGAGTCGGGGAAGATGAGGTGAGAAATGGTGGAAGGAGATGGTCGGGCGGCCGGCGGTAGATGGAGGAAGGATTAACTGCCTACCGATGGAGATGAAGTGGCAGCGTCGGAGATGAGATTCGCGATCCCCGGAACCTCCGTCAAATTAGGGATGAATATTGTACTTCTTTACGGATAAATATACGAGCGAATAAAAACACCCATTAATGTCAAATTATCAATTATCATAATTCTATTGCATAAGAAAGTTCATAAATTATAAATCATCTTGTGCTCTGAACTCATTTTTGATATTTTTAGTCACAAACTCAAAACTTAAAAAATCTCAAAGTTTGTGGCATTATGCCAAGTTCCAAGGTGTTGGTTATACAATCAACTTACACATCATAAATTGAAGGTTTTAAAAATATTTTTGGTGTTATAGAGACATGTTACAAGTTGTTTCAATGCCAATTTTTATGGCCCCATTTGGAAGTGATTTGAGTCTTTTTTTGAACAAGGATCACAAGAAACTTATGCATTGACCCAATGGCTCTTGGGGCACGGTGTGATGATAAGAGATAAGGATAATGCTCGTGCAATTAGGAATGGAGGCAAGGGCGATAACAATGTCCTCCCTCAAATTTTTAGCGCAAGAGGGGTAGGGATTTTGAAATTTGGGGGTGAATTGGGGTAACGAAGTAACGACACGACCACATCTCCTTAACGTAAATATATATCTTTCGTCTCTCCCAATATAAAATTCCTGGCTATATCCCTACATGCAACGAGAGTTCAAATCTCACGTTGGACATTTTTGAACGCTCGCAGTGTTCAAATCATTGATGACGCAAAGGTGCATGTCAGGACCCACTTGTGTTTCCCGAATTTGTCTAGTACTAACCAATTCGTGAGACCGGGTTATCCACTTTTAAGACTAGTTGGATCCAATACCTAGATAACTGGATATAAAAAAAAAAAAGAAAGAAATCCCTTGGGATTTAATATTAGTGTATGAAGCAAATTAGTTTTACAAATTAGCTTGCGATATATGTAATTCTTTTATTTATTATTTTAACGTAAGTCTTCTCCAAATGTTAAAAATCATGAATCTATTTATAGGTGCAAGCTGATTTTAGCTTTGCACCCTAAAACTTAATCCACAAAATGGGCACAAGCACATTTCCTATCAAATTGCAAGTCAAATTTTGAGAAATCATAAGTTTTTTGAATTTTTTTAACTTTAAAAGAGTAGTAACATTGTAAGGTCAGCTAGTTTTGAATGTTGGTATTGGGAGTTTAAAATTTTCAAATGGAAGTTCAATGCTTTTAGGACAAAGATAAGTTAGGTGCTTTTTGATGTTGTTGATTTTTTTTACTTGAATTGGCTTATGACCGTTTCCCTATAGATGGTGACAATAAGCATAAAGATCGAAAGATTGGACTGTGTAAGATATTACAGAAGAGTAATGACAATGCATAATAGTTGCATCTTCCTAGTCACTTAAAGACTTTTAATGTATTCAATGTGAAGCACTTGACTCATTCGGAGGATGCTAATTTGAACTCAAGGATGAGTTCTTTTTAATTTGGGATGATAATGTGTGTACTTGGTATACACTTTTATCCATATTTTAATACACATTTACTTATATTTCTTGATTATATTTTATGTTGTTGCATCCTATTTTATCATTATTTCAGCATTATTGCCTCCTTTTTTTGGAGATCTTCTCTTTGCCATTTTCTAATTAATAGATTGCGATTTGGAGAATAAATGGAGACAAAACACACCTCGGAACTACACCAAGAAGAAGTATAGGTCGGTTGTGCCTCCCCAAGTCAAAAGCTAAGACATGGTTGTGGCCCTTGGCAAGGCCATATCCCCTATATTCGAGAGCCCTGTGTCGTCTAGAGACCAAAAGAGGCACAACCTTGTGGATCTACACGATCGTGCCTCCCATGCTATGAAGAAGACATGTCATGGTCGTACACCATGGCACAATCATGTCTCTAAACGAGCAAAGAACTAGACCCAGCAGAAGCTAGTAGGGAGGTGGTTGTGTGAATCTACACGGACGTGACTCCCTTGACTTGAAGAACAAGGACACAGTTGTGCTCAGAGATATGGTCATGTCTTATTTGGCCTAGAATTTCAAGACAAGGCTATGTTTAGGGACATGACTATGCTTCCTCGGATCTGAACTCCTGAGACCCAACCGTCCTAAGTTGGCATGGTCGTGACATAACCCATGTCTTATGCGATCGTGTCGCAACTATAAATAGGGGAGTTCTTCTCCCTTTGAGGGGAGAGGAGAGTTTTTCCTTGGGGAAACTTAAAGTCAGGATCCACGCTTCATCCATGCCATACTCGAAGATTTGAGGCAATTTTCTGATATTTCTATCTTCTCCAGACGCAAGGATTGGATCCAAAGACCTGACATCACGCTTGGATAAGGTTTCCTTCTCTCTTATCTCTTGAATTTCTTGGGAAGCTTATAATCTTAATGCCTTTGGATTCAATTGCCCTTGTCATGAAGTAGATCCACTTGTTATAGAATTAATGGAGTAATTGTAATGTAAGATTGATGTGAATTCTATGAATTTTCCAATTTTCCTTCTAATGACATGTTTATATCTTGTATCCATTTGATTAAATGTGTGTGTGATGTACTTGTGTTTAATTGATTAGATGTATAGATAAATCACCCCATAAAGGGAGAGCCCTAGATCGTATGACTAGGGGCCCATGAGAGGGGGTATCCTTTTGACCGGACTTTCAAGGGCATCGTCTTGAAAGGGAAGGTAATTTTCTACACGGAAGATCGTAATTAGGCTTAATAGGTTATTCCTTATTCTATGTTAATAGGTGTATTGTATAATCTAGGATCATATGACCAGGGATTCCTATGTGACAAAGGGTAATCTTTTAATTGAGTATCCTAGGTCATCTCTACTACCTAGGGACATCAGGTATTCAAGAGAGCAACACTCCGATATGACCATCGAGGAGAGGGTCAGGATTTAGTTAGACTTCCTACCTAGCATAAGAATAGATGATAAGAGATGGGCAATCCATAACACATTGATTAACACTACAATGAAAATGAACCCCTGAACACTCATCTTAACCTGTTTTCCTTAAAACTCTCTTTCTCTCTCTTTTACTTCCTCACTTTTAGTTTGTAAGACTTCAACTAATATTTTGATCGTCTAGCTAGCTAGCTGTAAGAGTTTACTAGTGCTCATCAATCCCTATGAGATCGATATTTTATTACTGACAATGTAATCATGCACTTGTGATAACGTAGCAAGTTTTTTGCACAGTTGCCGGGGTGTTTGACATTAGTGACGAACACTTAAGTTACACTAGACATTGTAAATATTTCTTTTTACATTTCATTTTCTTTTTGTACATAATTTGCACTTTCATTTCTTTTTAATTTTGCACATTGAATACTTGCAACTTCAATTTTGTGAATAATTGTTCAAGATGGTTCATAAGCATCTAAGATACTATGCAACTCCTAAGTCAACAAAGGGAGTGGGACCCATTAAGCTACCAGAGATTCATGCTCCTAATTTTTGTATTGATCTAGCATTTATCTCTAAAATTCAAGAAAATTAATTTGGAGGATTAGATTCATAAAGTTCTTACCAACATCTTATGGAGCTCTATGGATATTGCAACACAATGAAATATGAAGGGGGTTCTTACAGACACTATTATATTGATGGTCTTTCCTTTTAGCCTCAGAGATGCTACAAAGATTTGGTTAAATACACTGCCGACTAGGAGTATCAAGACTTGGGATGAATTAAAGCAGAGATACTTAAAAAAGTATTTTCCCCAAGATAATGTTGGTGCTGGAATCACTAGCTAATCAAACTTATGTTTTTGATATTTGGCAAAGGTTCTAAGTTAAGCTGTGTTGAGATATAACAAGTCTAACTGAGTATGCAAGGTAAACATCAAACACAAACACCAAGATTTTACTTGGTTTGGAACCTGTAGCGACTCCTACTCTAAGGGCCTCACGTAAGAGTGTTTTAGTTGGGTAATCTACTATCAGTTCGAAAATTACAAGTATAAAAACTGAAGTACAATGATTTATATTTTTAGTGCAACAATAAATGTATACCAACAACTTTTCAAATCTGGAAGGTCATGCTTTTGGTCGTCGGAGACGCATCACTCGGTATCCAAATTTCAATCGTCGGAGTCGCGTCACTGAGTAGCAGGTTCGGCTTGTAGAGCAATACGTAGTAGAAAGATCGCAAAGAGAAGTGTATCATGCATCAATTCGTGACCTGCTTATATAGGGTCTTTGAAACGCCTTCAAGCTCATTGGAAGGCACCTTCAGCGAACTCTTATCCCCCCAATCTCGGTCGTCGATAAACTTCGCTGCGGTTGCTGATTATCCACCCAAAGGCGCCTCCAAGCTCCATGGAAGGCACCCTCCCTCCATCCAGCATCCAAGGCGGCTTCAGCATCCTTAGAAGGCACCTTCTGCCCTGCTTCCTGCGCAGCTGCAGCCAAGGCGCTTGAGCCACCTCCAATAGCCCCGGAGGTGCTTCGGGCACTGTTCATCTGAGCTAAACATGCCCAATTCGCTTCCTGTAAACTAGGTTAGTCTAAGAAACCAACCATACCCTGCAAAACAAAGTTAACACAATATAGATGTGAAAAATAAAGCTTTTGACTGTCTCTGGACTACCTAGTTCTGACTTTGGATTTCATCTCCAGAAATCCTAGGTTGAACCGATGCCTACTGTTCCCTCATCAGGGAACGCGCCCTCACCTACTCCACTTAGGAGAAGTTACTTGTTTCCATATTAATCCTTTAGACCAACTAGACTTTTGCTCAGCATTTGAAGCTTGCGATTTTCATGCTGGATGTTCGCTCCACGACCCGTCCAGACTTTCACTCGATTCATGACACCAGGATTTCAAGTTAGAGTCCCAGACTCTAGGATTTTGCCCGAAGCACTCGACCCGCCAAGACTTTCCGCCTAGAGTTACCACCCCCCAGGACCTAGAATTACCACTCCCTAGGATTTTTTATTTGTCTAACCGCAGTTAGAACTTTTCCTCATCTAGGGTTACTACCCCTACGACCTAGGGTTACAACCCTCTAGGGTTTTCCACTTGCCTAGAATCTACTAGAACTTTTACCTAAGAACACTTAGAACTTTTCCTACAATCTCATTCAAACTTGTTAGATCACAAGACAACTTAAATTTGGACCCTTTGACATAATCAAAACTCAAGTTCGATCATCTTGTGCTCTCTGCACCAACTTATTACACTCTTTGTCGGAGATCTACTCTTGTTTCATTTTCTATCAATAGGACATATTTTTGGAGCAAAAATGGTGTGAAACGCACTTTAGAGAGACCAAAGAAGTAGAGTAGAGTTTTGGTTGTCTGAAACCACACAACTGTGTCCCTTCTCTTGTGGCCAAGCAACACACGGCTGTGCCAAAAGGCACGACCATGCCATTCATCTAGAGAAGAAGAAGAAGCACACGGTCATGCCAAAATGCACGACCATGCCAATTATCCAGAGAGGAGGAAGAACCTAGTCATGCCAAAATGCATGGTCGTGTCGAACAACCAGAGAAGAAGAAGACCCCGGTCGTGCCAAAAGGCACGGTCATGCCTCTCTAAGTAGAATGACAGCAGAGTTTGGCAGTGCAAATGAGGTACGACCATGGCATGGGCGGTGCCCAGCTCTATTTAAGGGGAGGTCTTCCCCTTCTTTAAGGGAGGAAGGTTCTCTCCTTTGGAAGATCCATCTTGGATGAGATTTATGCCCTCTCCACACTCCGTTCGATGATCTAAAGCCATTTTCATCATTTCCTTGACTCCAGAAGCAAACGATTAGATCTGAAGATTACTCAATGCATCGGATAAGCTTATCTTCCCTTCCCTTCATCTCTTTAGATTGAGTTTAGATGCTTACAATTTTATTGTCTTTGGATTCTTTCTTCCTTATTATGGAGTATATTGCATTGTTCTAGGATTAAAAGAGTAATTATGATGTAGGATTGATGTAAACTCTTGGATTTGTCAATTTTCTTTCTCTATGACATTGTTTATGCCCTGTAATCATTCAATTAAATGTGTGTGTGATGCGTTTATGCTTAATTCTTATATTTGGTTGAATGACTGTGTGGATTTGTTCACCCCATAGAGGGGATGCTCCAGATCATATGACTGGGAAACCTTAATGATAAGGGTAATCCTTTAACCGAACATCTAGAGCATCGCCTTGAAAGGGGGAGCAATTCTCTACAAGGAGGTGTAGAATTATGCTTATTGGGTTGTTTTTATATTCATACTATCTAGTGTTTGGTGTATTCTTATGGATGTATGACTGAGGCTGACAGGGGTAACCCTTAAACCAGACTCCATATGAACCATTTCCATTATATATCATTGGATGTAAATAGAAATGACACTCTGACGTGGCCACCATGGGAAAATGTCAGTACCGACATGAGCCTCTAACATGTGCATAGGAATAGAGGATTGATAATTGGTGATTCTTAGTTTATTGATTAGTGTCACAATGAAATCTGTAACACCCACTAAGCTTTTAAGATAAGCATATGAATGTAGGATTTTGCCTTAGAAAAATAAAAGGAAGTGGGTTGAAGCAAAAAGAAATAAAATGAAATAAAAAGAAGAGGAGGTCAAGGATTGAACCTTGAACCTCTTATATTATAATTTATAGAATTAATTAGTAGAAACCAATTGGGATAGAGAGAAGATATTGATAGCAAAGGAGGGAAACTCATGATAAGGGTGAGAGTAAAAGTTAGCCAAAAGAAAACAAGAAAAGAGCAAGAGAAAGGCAACTTGCCTTCCTTCCTTCTCTCCCTCTTTCTCTCTTCTCTTGCCGAAAATAAAAGAGGCTAATTAAGGGGATTCATTCCCCCTTATTTCACCATGAATGATGAGGATAAATAAATAAATAAAAATAAAAAGAAAATAGAAAAAAAGGCTAAGGGAGAAGGAAAGCAAAAACTAATTTTGCTACTTCTTCCTCCTTAACATAAAAGGGAGCAAGTAAAGAGAAGAATTCTAATTTTTCTCTCATTTCTCTCATTCTACCCTCTCCATCACCGAGAACCTCAGTCCCCTCTCCTCCATCTTCGGCCCCAAGCCAAGGTTTTCTCCTAAGAAAACCTAAGATACAAGGAGGACTTAACAAGAGAAACAAGGGAAGGGAACTAGAAGAAGAGGCTACTTCTTCCATCACCATACCTTAGATCCACAAGCGAAAAGGATGTAAGCTTCCCCTCACCTGTGGTACAAGGCTTTTTATGTGATTTTTGGATTTTATGAGGATTAGAAAACCTAGAATAGAATTTAAGAAAATTCGGCCAAAGAAGAGTTTCAAATCTAGGAAGGTTTAAACAAGTCCTAATTTCGTGATATTTTTCTATGCTATGTAGGAAGGTTTTCCTTCATGTTTTTATACCTATATGATGCTTGGTCAGAGGAGTACCTAACCCTAGAATTTTGGCCAAAAATGTTTTAAAGAGGTTAGGGAAATCATTGTTTAACCAAACTAGTACAAGATTCCCTCCATGAATTACTAAGGATCTTTTATTGATTTTTCTTGCTTGAAAGTTACTTGGAACCAAAGGAAATCCCCTCATATGTTTCGGCCAAGAAAAGAGCTTAGGGTTAGGAAGACCTTTAAATTTAAGTAACCATGTTTATATGATAGAATATAGAGTTCTCTTAAAGAATTGCATGCTAGAAATTCATGAACTCTTCATTAAGATTTTCGGCCATGTTAAGATGGATAGCTTAGGAAAGCTTAAGCAAAATTTTAACATGCTCAAGACCTCTGTGATATTAAGATATGAAAGTGGTTTAATGCTCCCATGCTTAATTAGGGTATAGAGAATTTAGTTACATGATATATGACTTGTAAGGTCACAAGGGTCCTAGCTTATTATGAACCAAATTTGTATATGATGTTCTTAGTAATTTTTGCCATGAAACTTACTTAGGTTTTCCATGCTTTAGGACACTTAAAACCTAGTTTAGAGAATGGTAGGTTTCGGCCATGAGGAAAAATAAAAGAAAAAGGAAAGAAACTTAAAGCCTAAGACACAATGCACATGTATGTTTATTATGCTTGTCTTTATACATGCTATGAAACTTGTATGATTTCCTATGCTTTTAGGCTATTTGAAGCAAAGTTAACCACTGATGGGTCTCGGCCAAGTAGGGTTTAAATGACCTAGAGGCCTTAGAATTGAAACCAATTGAGTTAAAAATGCTTCTTATGGAAATATGATAATGTGTTGATTGTGTCACATGCTTGTATAATTTTTCCATGACCTAAATGGACCATTGTAGGTCTCGGCCATGAAGGGATAGATGCCCTAGAAACCCTAGAACAAAAATTAAATATGCTCATGTCACTCTACATGAAATATGATAAGTAGAAAGCCAAAGTTCTCATGCTATATGTTGCTTAATGACCTAAAATGAGGCTAGGGTAAGTTTCGGCCATACCCTTTGTATGATACCTTATTATGAATTTATACAAGATGTTAGTTCAAGTTCACATGCTTGTATGCTTGTTTTAGCCCTAATGAATACTTGTGAAATTTTGGCCATGACATATGTTAAGGGCTTGAAGAACTTAGGAATTAGCTCAAATATGATTACTATGTTACTTGGAAGAAAAATGCTATAAATATGGTTTAAGGTTTCCATGCTTTCATGACATTTGGGACCTTGTTTCACACCTGATAAGGTTCAGCCACATGAAGTTTAGGGACTTGGAGAACTTAGAAACCAAGTTAATCATGCTTATAATGCTTCCTATGAAATTGATGTGATGATAATTTAGGTTCCACATGCTTGGAGGTTATTTTTACCTAAATTGAGATCTAAGGGGGTTCGGCCATGATAAGAACCCAAGGGATTAGGAAGCTTAGAATCCAAGTTAACTATGTTACCATGTTTCTTATGATAGTATAATCACATGATACACCCTTATGCTTAAACATGTATGCTTGTGATTCATACTTTCCATGATATGACATGTGCTAGAAATATGCATGCTTTTATGATATGCTATGTGGATAGAAATATGCATGCTTTTATGATATGCTATGTGGTGAAAATATGCATGCTTTTATGATATGCTATGTGGTGAAAATATGCATGCTTTTATGACATGATGTATGCCTAAGTGATGCATACTTTTATGACATGATGTATGCCTAAGTGATGCATACTTTTATGATATGATGTATGCCTAAGTGATGCAAGTGATGCATACTTTTATGATATGATGTATGCCTAAGTGATGCATACTTTTATGATATGATGTGTGCCTAAGTGATGCATGCTCTTATGATGTGTGATATGTATAAGTATGACATGTACTTTACTTTATATGGCTTGTACCAAGGGTGGGCTCCATAAGCGCCCCGGGGTCGATGGAATAAGACTCGGGCCTCGTTAGGGATGAGCTCCTAAGTGCCCCATGGTCGATGGAGTAAGACTCGGGCCTAGTATGTTTGCCTTGTAGGGTTTAAGACTTGCTACCTTGGACCTACATAGGTTGCGCGCAATATGTAAGTGGTACATAGCCGGGATCCCCTTTAAGTTGATAGTATGTTCAAGTATATATGTAAGAAGAAATGATTTTAAGGATCATGAGACATACACATGTTTTTCGGATACATGTTTTCAAAATCATATTGCATATACCTTATGATCATGTTGTGATGATGCTATGATTTATGATATGTCATGATTAGATATGATTATGTTATGTTTCATGTTATGCTTGATATGCCATGCTACCTTATGATGATGCTATGATATGCCATGATTAGATATGATTATGTTATGTATCATGCTATGCTTTAAGAGATGATATGCCATGACTAGTTATGATTTTGTTATGTTGCATGATATGCTTAAAGAGTATGATATGTTATGCCATGACTAGTTGAGATCATGTTATGCTGAGATATTCTTTGATCATGTGATGATTTTCGGTTTTAGTGAGTAGGAAAGGAACTTACTGAGCCATGAGCGCTCATAGCTTACTTTCCTTGTACCACAGATAAAGGAAAAAGCTGGATGAGCTAAAGGAGCAGCAGGAGAGGCAAGGAGATGTGTGTGGCGGTGGCTAGGCAACCAAATAAGAACCTGCTTTAAGAACTTTTTAAGAATTACGCTTTGGTTTCGTTAATTGTAGTACTATATGGGTGACTTGATGTTATGTTTCTATTTATCTTGTTATCATGTTATGGAAACCATATTAGTGTAGTTCGGATTTGAAAACAAAAGAAAAGTTCTATTAAACTAAGAAAAAAATTATTTTAAGTCTTCCGCTGTAATATGTACGTAGAGTATCATAGCCCCGTCCCTTAGGGTTAGCAGGGAGGGCGGGCGTTACAGGTTGGTATCAGAGCCAAAGTTATTGCCAGCTCACTACACACACATCAAGCCTCCGACCTGCCGCTCCAAGTAAGAATGCTTACGTTTAATTTTCTTGTTATATGTTGATGCTTAATTTTCATGTTATATAACTTATGCTTTATTTATTTTTCTTCCTTGTTATATTGTCTATGCATTATTTTCTTTGCTACATTGCTTATGCTTTATTTCCTTATGTTATACTGTTTGTCACTCTATTCCTTATTTTTCCTTGTGTTCTTTTTTTTTTTTATGCTTTAGTTTCATGTTTTGCTTGTTTATGTTTGATGCTTTATTCCATGCTTTTAGTTATAATTTAGATTAGGATTACGTATTGGTAGCTTAGGAATAATACCAGAAAAAATAGATAGAAACAAAACAGTACGTTAGACGTGCTAGAAACGATAATCACTTACACTAGTCTGTTTGTCCTTATTTAGATAAACATGGTTAGGACGCGCAATGCCCGAACCGGAGGGACAGTGACACCACCAGACCTGACACAGGTAGTCACAGACCTCCAACATTAAATCGCGGAACAACAACAGCTGATCACTACCTTAATGGGTGAGCAAGGCAACCCAGTTACCCCACCGGCAAATCAGAATGCACTACCGGTTATACCTACAGTCGCGCCAGTGCCCCCGGCAGCTCCTACTCCGATGGTCCGACAAGAGGCCTATCTGATTCAGTGGCAAAGGCTCAAGCCGGAAGCATTCTCGGGAAACTGCGAACCATGGGATGCACAAGCATGGCTCAAGACCGTGGAAAGCATAATGGAACTACTGGATTGGCCTGAACACGAGAAGGTCAAATGCGCGTCGTTCTGCCTTACCGGAGATGCCCGGATGTGGTGGGATAGAGTAAAGGCGAAAAGACAAATAAACCAAATGCAGTGGACGGATTTTGAGACAGAGTTCTTAGAGGAATTCTTCCACATGCAAGTGACCAACAAGCACTATGATGAGTTCACTGAGTTCCGGCAAGGTGATCTGTCAGTTAACGAAGCCGTCAAGAGGTTCAATCGCCTAGCACGACTGTGCCCAGAACTGATCCGTACTGAAAAAGAAAGGGTTCGATTAATGTTAAAGATGCTCTGACCCGAGATAGCCCTGAACGTAGCCGGCGGAGTTAATAGACCGCAGACTGCAGAGGAGCTAGTCAGCAGTGCCCTAATTACCGAGCACTACCAGAAAGCAATGAACAAGGGCATGAACCAAGCACTGACTGGAGGACAAAAATCGCACAATACCAGAACTGACTAGAAAGGAAACTCAAGTGGAAAGAGGAAACAGTGGAATAAAACAAAAGGTGGTCCGGCCAATAAGCAGACCAAGTACCCTCAGTGTGCCACATGTGGGAAGATGCATCCTGGAGTATGTCTCCTAAGTACCATAAAGTGCTATAACTGCGGAAAGGAAGGCCATCTAGCGAGAAATTGCCCAACTCAACCTCAGGCACCACCTCCGCAGAATTTTTAGAACAGGAGTGCCCCCGCACAGCTTCACCAGATGCAAGCTGCCATAGAAGGGACTTCAATCAGCCAAGGAAGATTGGAAGCCCCTCCCGCTATGACGAACGCCAGAGTCTACTCTCTCGCTCAGGATGACGTGGCGAACGCCTCTACTGTCATCACAGGTCAGCTATCTAATTTTAGTCAGTATGCTAGAATTTTTTTATTCAATGCTGAAAGCGAACTGATGAGGGAATCCATCGAGAAACTGAAACATGTTTCGTATCCGTTAGTTGAAACCATGTCCGGACGACTCTCTACCCTCACCATAACACCAACGTTATTTGAGACATGTTAGAGAAGCAAACCAGGGACTCGAGCCTTCAAAGAATTAAACAAGAGACCATAGGAGGAAAGAATGACGGGTTCGGTATCGCAGACGATGGAATATTATACCTCAGGGATCGATTATGTATTCCAGAGGATCCAGAGTTGCGAAAGAAGATACTGGAAGAAGCCCATACAACGCCTTATGCAATGCACGCGGGTTCCACTAAGATGTACCAGGACCTGAAAAAGAAATTTTGGTGGTCCGGTATGAAAAGAGAAGTGGCTCAGTACGTTAGTACTTGTCTGACCTGCCAAAGGGTAAAAGCTGAACACCAGAGACCCGGCGGATTACTACAACCTGTCCAAATTCCAGAATGGAAATGGGAAGAAATCTCCATGGATTTCATTTCAGGTCTACCCAGGACGACAAACGGATATGATGCTATATGGGTGATCGTGGACAGATTGACGAAGTCTGCACACTTTTTGGCGATTAAGATGACTTATTCAACTGAACAACTAGCTCAGATATATGTTAAGGAAATCGTCAGATTACATGGTATCCCTAAGACCATTATTTCTGATAGAGACGGACGTTTTGTCTCGCACTTTTGGGAGTGCGTTCAGAAGGCCCTCGGCATGAAGTTGTTATTTAGTACAGCTTTCCACCCTCAGACCGATGGGCAAACCGAAAGAGTGAACCAAATATTAGAAGATATGTTAAGAGCTTGTGCCTTGGACTTCAAGGGAAGCTGGTGCCGATATTTATACCTGGCAGAATTCGCCTACAATAATAGTTACCAAGCTACTATTAAAATGACACCTTACGAAGATCTGTATGGGAGGAAGTGTAGATCCCCTATATGCTGGTATGAAAGTGCTGAAAAGAAGGAAATGGGGTTCCGAACGGAACTTATTGATGACACCACCCGAGCTATACAGAAGATTCGCCAACGAATAGAAACTGCTCAGAGTCGGCAGAAGAATTATGCCAATAAACGGCGCAGGCCGCTAGAATTCAACATTGGAGATTTGGTATTCCTTAAGGTATCCCCCATGAAAGGGATAATGAGATTCGGAAAGAGAAGCAAATTAAGCCCCCGATACGTAGGACCGTACCGGATTTTAGAAAGAGTGGGCCAAGTCGCATACAGACTAGAACTACCTCCAGACATGGCAGCCATTCACAATGTGTTCCATGTATCGATGCTCAAGAAGTGTACTCCCAGCACAGATCAAGTAATTGAGCCACAGTCGGTACAGGTTCAAGAGGACCTAAGTTACGAAAGTAGACCTATTCAGATCTTGGACCGAGAAGTCAGGAGGTTAAGGAACAAAGAAATACCCTTAGTAAAGGTTCTATGGCGGAATCAACGATTTAAAGAAGCCACCTGGGAACGCGAGGACGATATGAAACTAAAGTACCCGGAGCTATTTTAAAGTTCGAGGACGAACTTTTTATGAGGTACGGGGTACTGTAACACCCACTAAGCTTTTAAGATAAACATATGAATGTAGGATTTTGCCTTAGAAAAATAAAAGGAAGTGGGTTGAAGCAAAAAGAAATAAAATGAAATAAAAAGAAGAGGAGGTCAAGGATTGAACCTTGAACCTCTTATATTATAATTTATAGAATTAATTAGTAGAACCCAATTGGGATAGAGAGAAGATATTGATAGCAAAGGAGGGAAACTCATGATAAGGGTGAGAGTAAAAGTTAGCCAAAGGAAAACAAGAAAAGAGCAAGAGAAAGACAACTTGCCTTCCTTCCTTCTCTCCCTCTTTCTCTCTTCTCTTGCCGAAAATAAAAGAGGCTAATTAAGGGGATTCATTCCCCCTTATTTCACCATGAATGATGAGGATAAATAAATAAATAAAAATAAAAAGAAAATAGAAAAAAAGGCTAAGGGAGAAGGAAAGCAAAAACTAATTTTGCTACTTCTTCCTCCTTAACATAAAAGGGAGCAAGTAAAGAGAAGAATTCTAATTTTTCTCTCATTTCTCTCATTCTCCCCTCTCCATCACCGAGAACCTCAGTCCCCTCTCCTCCATCTTCGGCCCCAAGCCAAGGTTTTCTCCTAAGAAAACCTAAGATACAAGGAGGACTTAACAAGAGAAACAAGGGAAGGGAACTAGAAGAAGAGGCTACTTCTTCCATCACCATACCTTAGATCCACAAGCGAAAAGGATGTAAGCTTCCCCTCACCTGTGGTACAAGGCTTTTTATGTGATTTTCGGATTTTATGAGGATTAGAAAACCTAGAATAGAATTTAAGAAAATTCGGCCAAAGAAGAGTTTCAAATCTAGGAAGGTTTAAACAAGTCCTAATTTCGTGATATTTTTCTATGCTATGTAGGAAGGTTTTCCTTCATGTTTTTATACCTATATGATGCTTGGTCAGAGGAGTACCTAACCCTAGAATTTCGGCCAAAAATGTTTTAAAGAGGTTAGGGAAATCATTGTTTAACCAAACTAGTACAAGATTCCCTCCATGAATTACTAAGGATCTTTTATTGGTTTTTCTTGCTTGAAAGTTACTTGGAACCAAAGGAAATCCCCTCATATGTTTCGGCCAAGAAAAGAGCTTAGGGTTAGGAAGACCTTTAAATTTAAGTAACCATGTTTATATGATAGAATATAGAGTTCTCTTAAAGAATTGCATGCTAGAAATTCATGAACTCTTCATTAAGATTTTCGGCCATGTTAAGATGGATAGCTTAGGAAAGCTTAAGCAAAATTTTAACATGCTCAAGACCTCTGTGATATTAAGATATGAAAGTGGTTTAATGCTCCCATGCTTAATTAGGGTATAGAGAATTTAGTTACATGATATATGACTTGTAAGGTCACAAGGGTCCTAGCTTGTTATGAACCAAATTTGTATATGATGTTCTTAGTAATTTTTGCCATGAAACTTACTTAGGTTTTCCATGCTTTAGGCCACTTAAAACCTAGTTTAGAGAATGGTAGGTTTCGGCCATGAGGAAAAATAAAAGAAAAAGGAAAGAAACCTAGGAAGCCTAAGACACAATGCGCATGTATGTTTATTATGCTTGTCCTTATACATGCTATGAAACTTGTATGACTTCCTATGCTTTTAGGCTATTTGAAGCAAAGTTAACCACTGATGGGTCTCGGCCAAGTAGGGTTTAAATGACCTAGAGGTCTTAGAATTGAAACCAATTGAGTTTAAAATGCTTCTTATGGAAATATGATAATGTGTTGATTGTGTCACATGCTTGTATAATTTTTCCATGACCTAAATGGACCATTGTAGGTCTCGGCCATGAAGGGATAGATGCCCTAGAAACCCTAGAACAAAAATTAAATATGCTCATGTCACTCTACATGAAATATGATAAGTAGAAAGCCAAAGTTCTCATGTTATATGTTGCTTAATGACCTAAAATGAGGCTAGGGTAAGTTTCGGCCATACCCTTTGTATGATACCTTATTATGAATTTATACATGATGTTAGTTCAAGTTCACATGCTTGTATGCTTGTTTTTAGCCCTAATGAATACTTGTGAAATTTTGGCCATGACATATGTTAAGGGCTTGAAGAACTTAGGAATTAGCTCAAATATGATTACTATGTTACTTGGAAGAAAAATGCTATAAATATGGTTTAAGGTTTCCATGCTTTCATGACATTTGGGACCTTGTTTCACACCTGATAAGGTTCGGCCACATGAAGTTTAGGGACTTGGAGAACTTAGAAACCAAGTTAATCATGCTTATAATGCTTCCTATGAAATTGATGTGATGATAATTTAGGTTCCACATGCTTGGAGGTTATTTTTACCTAAATTGAGATCTAAGGGGGTTCGGCCATGATAAGAACCCAAGGGATTAGGAAGCTTAGAATCCAAGTTAACTATGTTACCATGTTTCTTATGATAGTATAATCACATGATACACCCTTATGCTTAAACATGTATGCTTGTGATTCATACTTTCCATGATATGACATGTGCTAGAAATATGCATGCTTTTATGATATGCTATGTGGATAGAAATATACATGTTTTTATGATATGCTATGTGGTGAAAATATGCATGCTTTTATGATATGCTATGTGGTGAAAATATGCATGCTTTTATGACATGATGTATGCCTAAGTGATGCATACTTTTATGACATGATGTATGCCTAAGTGATGCATACTTTTATGATATGATGTATGCCTAAGTGATGCATACTTTTATGATATGATGTGTGCCTAAGTGATGCATGCTCTTATGATGTGTGATATGTATAAGTATGACATGTACTTTACTTTATATGGCTTGTACCAAGGGTGGGCTCCATAAGCGCCCCGGGGTCGATGGAATAAGACTCGGACCTCGTTAGGAATGGGCTCCTAAGTGCCCTTAGGTCGATGGAGTAAGACTCGGGCCTAGTATGTTTGCCTTGTAGGGTTCAAGACTTGCTACCTTGGACCTACATAGGTTGCGTGCAATATATAAGTGGTACATAGCCGGGATCCCCTTTAAGTTGATAATATGTTCAAGTATATATGTAAGAAGAAATGATTTTAAAGATCATGAGACATACACATGTTTTTCGGATACATGTTTACAAAATCATATTGCATATACCTTATGATCATGTTGTGATGATGCTATGATTTATGATATGCCATGATTAGATATGATTATGTTATGTTTCATGTTATGCTTGATATGCCATGCTACCTTATGATGATGCTATGATATGCCATGATTAGATATGATTATGTTATGTATCATGCTATGCTTTAAGAGATAATATGCCATGACTAGTTATGATTTTGTTATGTTGCATGATATGCTTAAAGAGTATGATATGTTATGCCATGACTAGTTGAGATCATGTTATGTTGAGATATTCTTTGATCATGTGATGATTTTCGGTTTTAGTGAGTAGGAAATGAACTTACTGAGCCATGAGTGCTCATAGCTTACTTTCCTTGTACCACAGATAAAGGAAAAAGCTGGATGAGCTAAAGGAGCAGCAGGAGAGGCAAGGAGATGTGTGTGGTGGTGGCTAGGCAACCAAATAAGAACCTGCTTTAAGAACTTTTTAAGAATTACGCTTTGGTTTCGTAAATTGTAGTACTATATGGGTGACTTGATGTTATGTTTCTATTTATCTTGTTATCATGTTATGGAAACCATATTAGTGTAGTTCGGATTTGAAAACAAAAGAAAAGTTCTATTAAACTAAGAAAAAAATTATTTTAAGTCTTCCGCTGTAATATGTACGTAGAGTATCGTAGCCCCGTCTCTTAGGGTTAGTAGGGAGGGCGGGCATTACAAAATCGAACCCTTAAAACGCTTTCCCAAGCCAAGTTCCTCAACCAACTCTCGTTTTTCCCTCTCCCTCTCTCTCTCTCTCTCTTACCTCCTCGTTCTCTCAATCTTATTTCTCTTCACTTTAGTGCATGATTCTCAATCATCAAACATTTACCTAATTCATCATGAGTAATCACTAGTGCTTTTAATTAGTCTTCGTGGGATCAATAATCTTTTATTATTTGATGATAATCATGCACTTACAGATTGTACACATCAAAAAACAATGGGGTCATTGCGCAGGCCAAGGAACCAAGGCTTCATCAACGATCTAAACATATGCTTCACTGTAATCACTTGATTATGGAAATCATAAGTAGGAAAAAATACAAACTAAGAAAACTCCCTATGAAAGGAATCTACTGTATCATTTAACAAAAGTTTTACCATAAAGTAAGTTTGAGAGTCACGTCGAGTTCTCTGATATTATACACCATGCCAATTGACATTAGCCCAAGTAAAAATATGTTATATATTTAAAAGTATTCTAAGACAATCTCCTTAGAAATGGTATCATTTATTTGATAAATAAATTTATTATTTGTGTGAGATACACCAATTAAATTAAATAAAGGTTAATTAAGAAATTACTTTATAGAATTTTTTAAAAAAATTTAAAATTTTTTCTAAATTTTAAAAGGATCATATAAATTTATAGGGATAAATAGGATAGAATTGAAGCATGCTTAAATTATCCTATTTAAACAGAAAATATTTAATTTTCTAAAATTATTTTAATTCATTAAATAAAAAAAAGAAAGGCTAGGTTCATTCAGTCGGTTTGATTAATCCGCCATCGTCCCTCTCTCTTTCTCGACGCACGATAGCATGTCTCACCACCGGCGTCGCTGCCACCGCCGTGCGCTGCTGACACAACCATCGTTGCCCTTGAAACTCCTACGCCCACGCTATCGGCTGACGTTGGTGTTGCATCCACTCCTTTCCCCTCTCCTCTCCGCGCCTCGCCCCCACGTACGCGGCAGAATCGCCGTGAGAACAACAGAACCACCCCAGCGCCTCTCTGCCCCAAAGTCTATGTCGCCTGTAGCCGATTGTCACCGGTCTAGGCAGCATCACACTGTCGGTGCTCCCTCTTCCATTTTCTGCACACTATATGACGACGGCGCTATCGCTCACCACCGCGCAACTGCCTACGTCGTCCCGTGCGCAGTCGTTGTCATCCCCATGAGCGGCCGTTGCCCTACCACTGATGCCACCATCACCGCCTACTTATATCCATAGAGAAGCCTCCACAAGCAGCTCCAGCCCCGGCAATCATCATCGATAGCCAATATCCGTGACTGGCTAGCTTCCATCCGCGCGAGCAGCAGATGTTGTCTTGCTACGGAGAAGAAGATTGGTGTCGAGTGCGCCATCGAGCCGGACTGCTGTCAACGCTGGCGACCTCATCGCCACCATTTGTGACTTGCCATAGGAAGCCGCCACCACCACGAATTTGTTGTCACTGCCTACTTTCACTGGGGAGAAACATCTGACTTCTTTCCTCCTAACGTGAGGCAGACGGACACTACACGTTGCCGGTCGTCGTCCCTGTTCCAAAGAAGCTGAAGAGATTAATTAAGGTAAATAATCTATAAGCTAAGGTTAATTAATTGAGTTAATAGCTAATTAAGATTAATTAAGTGATTAATTAATTAAGATAATTATACATTGATTATGAATCTTTAGTTTTGCCTCGTATAAGGGTGCAAACGAATCGAGCTAGCTCAAAAAATATTTGATTCGTCTTCAAATTTATCGAATTCGAGCCGAACTCGAACATGTTTGAATTTTTTTTTGAGCCGAATTCGAACCGAAATTATATTATTCGAATATTCACGAGCCGCTTGCGAGCCTTAATATTTTATTAGAATAAGTTAAATATATATTAAATAAATAAAATTTGAGCCTTTCGAGTAATAATTCGGATAGTTTGTGAACATGTTCGAATCTTTCTAGCCGAACTTGAACCCGAGCCCTAATTCGAATCGAACTCGAATAAAAAATTTTGAGTTTTTCGAGCTTCAAATCGAGCTCAAACGTGACTTATTTCGAGCTGAATTCGAGCCTTATATTTTTTTACATATTCGACTCAATTCGGTTCGTTTATACCCCAAGCCTCGTATCCTATATTAGTAGGATTCGAGTTTGATGTGATCTCACGGACTTAAAGATGATTGGAACGATCTACTATAAAGGTGGGTAGTTCTTGCTTGTGTTCATTTGATCTTTGATCTTAGTGCATGATTTTGTTATTTACATTGATTGTGTAGTAGTTATTTTTACCTTGATATCTACTCTATATTACTTCTTGACCTTATCTTTTATTGCTTGATCTTATATTTTAATCTATTTGATATCCATGTAGTCTCATTATTTTCATTCTCAGATTAGTTATATATATAAGATATACCATACCATAGTATAGTTATAGACTTTTCCTCATACATTTATACCGTAGTATAGATAGTTATATGCTTAGGCTCATGCCTATACATGATAGATGTTATACTATAGCAAAATGGTAGAGTATTCTACTAGGTTACCTTATTCGACTGCCATATAGGACTACTTGATTGTGACATGTTGTTTTTATATTTATGATGATACTATTGGATCGATTGCACGTGAGAGGGGGGGGGGGGGGGGGGGGAATCACGTGGTTTTCAAAACTTTTATTTTCGGTTTTAAAATCAAAGTTCGAATGCAGCGGAAGATTAGAAATGACAAGCACACCAAAAGACACGAGCGGTTTACTTGGTTAGGAGTCTTCGGCGACTCCTACTCCAAGACCCAAGTCTCGCAGATCTATCGATAGGTAATTCACTAAAAACCTCTTCCGGTACCTCCAGAAGAGGGAATCGAATACAGAAAAAGTTCGGAGAAGTGTAACTGACTCCACTTTCTGTTTGCAGAATTTAAGTACAAATAGAAATCTCATTACTGACACTTTAGGAATTTATGTGAAGGTGCTCATGTGTCGGAGTCGATTTGCCGGTCACGATCGAAAGTTCTTGAAGTAGTCGTCGGACGCAGTAACTTCGTAGCAAAGTCATAGCAGGAGCCCCAAGAAGTTGGAGCCTCAAATGGACGTGTAGTAGTTCGTATAAGTGTTGTTGAATGAAGCTTGGTCGAGTCTGCCTTATATAGGCCGTGGAAGGCATCTTCCAAAGCCATGGAAGGCGCCTCCAATGAGGCAAATCCGATCCCGAATAGCCCGATATTTATCTGCGACTTTAGCCAAAATTTATCCAACAAAAGGTGCCTTCCATAGCCATGGAAGGCACCTTCTATGAATAGTGCGAAGGAACCTTCGAGCACTGTTCACCCGAAGGTAATTTTCTTTTTTTTGTCCTGCAAAATAATGCTAGTCCAAAATATCTTACAAAACAAGTATTAGGACAATAATAATGAATAAAAAGTGTAGTAATTGGTTCATGTCCTCCCTGGACTAGGAACTAGTCAAGGTCTCAGTTTAGGAATCCCAAATGGACCTAAACTGGACCGACGCCTACTGTCCCTTCAACCAGGATGAGTTCTCACTTGGTCACTCTCCTCCAGTGACTTACCTTAACTTACCAGTTTGTCAGACATCCGGTCAGCCCGTCGACCTGTCTGGACTTCGTGCCAGCTATCTAGTCGGCTCGTCGACCTAGCTGGACTTCATGCCAACTATTCTGTTGGCCCGTCGACCTAGCTAGACTTCGTGCCAGCTATCTGGTCGGCCATTGACCTAGCTAGACTTTGTGCCAGCTATCCTGTCGGCCTATCGACCTATCGACCTAGATGGACTTCGTACCAACTATCTGGTCGACCTGTCGACCTAGCTAGACTTCTTACTAGCTATCCGGTCGGCCCATCGGCCTAGCTGGATTTTGTACCAGCTATCCGATCGACCCATCGACCTACTTGGATTTCGTACCAGCTATCTGGTCGACCCATCGACCTAGCTAGATTTCGTACCAGCTATTCGGTCAGTCCATTGACGTAGCTCGATTTCCTGCACACTTAATCAAATAGTTAGATCATAACAAAGCCTAACTTAACGTTTTTGTCATTCATTAAACCCGAGTTAGACCGTTAGTGCAAACCGCACCAACAATCTCTCTCTTTTTGATGCAATGATAACCTGGGTTAAGTTAGGGGAAAAAATACAAGCATAAACAGACACATAATATGGTTTAAGTTAATTTGTTTCAACTTAACCCCTTAACCCTCCCCCTTTGACATTCATCAAAAAATATGAATAGATATTTAAGAAAAAAAATGTGCTAGGGAAAGTAAACAGAGAAAAATGATTTTTACAATGAAATAATTCTTAGGATTACTTGAGGGAGAAACAAAATTGTTATAACCATAAAAGCTTTTCAAAATGTAAAAATTAGTTTATAACATGTTGGTCCCCGTGGTTGTTTTGATGTGATCAACCAAATTAGGTTAGGTCCTGTTTGGTTTTGATCCCTGTGTCTAAGTGTGCAAGAGCTTAGGAGTGCAGGGAATCGAGCGGAAGACGCAGCTAGCGAGAAGGACGACATGGGAAGGGAGCCAACGGGCTCAGTGCGTCTGAAGGACGAAAGAGTTGCGAAAGAGTACACTAGTGGACGAGAAGAACGTGCACGACGTTCGAGGAATGAGAAGCCAGGGTGGAAGCTTGCTCGAGGAGAATGCCGAAAATTGGGTTCGGGTGAGCTCGATTTCTGTTGGCCACAATCACCCAAGCAATCGGAACTTCGGAAGCTAAAATGAAGATGAAGAAATGCTATAAAATCAGCTGGAGACGTCCTCAACGCTCGTTGGAGGTGCCTCCGTCCTCACCAAAGTGAGGGCACCCTCAATTCCCTTGAGGGCGCTCTCAGCTGGGTCAAACTGCCAGTTAATGAGCGGATAAAATTTTATCCGCTTATCCACTTGGTGGCGCCCTCAACCCCTTTGGAGGCGCCCTCAAGACTCGAGATAGGATTTCCAGGAGTTATATAAAGGCCCCTAGAGCTATGAATTATTCATTCAACTCTGTATTCAATTCCTAGCAAATCTTAGAGTTTTCTTAGTGTGTAAAAGGCTTCTCCGCCTACAGTAAAGGAGACATTTCTAGTGAAGCTTTTCAACTGCCTTGGATTAACAACCACTTAGGTTGTAAGAGCATCCACATCAATTACCCTAAACTAAACTTTTACCTTAAATTTTACATTTTGCATTAAAAAAACATCCGCATCAGGTACCCTACTCATTCCTTAAATATACATTTTATGAATAGCAGTTCTTTAAATTTAGAGAATGGAATCCATTTCCTAAACATTAAAATACTATTTCTCTCTCCTCCCTTTAATAATAAAAAATTTCTCTCTCCTTCCTCTAATAATAAAAAATTTCTCTCTCCTTTGTCTTTTTCCTCCATCTAATAATAAAAAATATGAAGGAAAGAGAAAAAATAATAAAAAAATAAATATATGGTAAATTATAAGGAAACTGATGTATCATGTGGTGAAAAATGGATATCTAAATTTAATAAAATAGTTCTTTTACCCTAAATTTTAGATTTTGGATGAGGATACTGATGTGGATGCTCTAACCAAGTTAAATTTCTTGTCTCTTCTTTTCTGTTATTTTATGTTATTATTGTTGCTATTATAGAGTTGAAAGAATAAGGAGGGTATTTTCTTTTTGCAGGCAATTCACCCTCCTTTCTTGCTGGCCCCGCTGCACCAACATAACATATGTTAAAATATGTTCAAAGATAGTTTTGAAATTACTTGGAATTTCAAAATGATAAAGAAAACAACTTAAAAATCTCAAAAGTTAATTTTGAAAAGAACAATTTCAAAAACTTTTTCAAGATATCTTGTAAAGCAGAATTTTTTTTTTAAAAAAACATCTTTCAAAACAAATTAGCATTGTCACACGGTTAATAAAGAAATTTAAAGTTCTTAAAAAAAAATACTTTAGAAATTTTATGATTTTCCATAAAAATACTTTAGAAACTTTTAAAGTTTTCCAAAAAAATGCTAAGTTCTCCAAAGAAACTTTTAAAAGATTTAAAGATACAGCTTGCCAAAACAAAAGTCAAAAGGCTAAGTGTTACAATATTTAAAATTATTTTAAAGTATTTTTGAAAAATAGAGCTAGTTTTCAAAATAAATTTTCAAAACATGTGATAATTTTAAAATAGATTTTTGAATAAAATAAATATTTTTAAAATTTATTGACTTATTAATTCTCCCCCTGAACCTGAAATAATTAGTTAACTATAAATTGTGCTTAACTGTCTAACCGTTAGTTACTAACTAACTATCAGAAGATAGCAATGTTCACTTGGTTAGTTAAGTTAAGTCTTTTTATCCAGGTAGTATTTGACTAACCTGGATTACTTAACCCGATCACTATAAATTTGGTATTTAATGTCCAGACTTATGTTGATGCACTGATATAAGTATCTTAAGTCCAGGCAAGTTGCTTATGCATCTCACCCCTTTTCCAAGTTTAGTAATCACAAGCAAAGTAGTCCTAGTGTGTTGGTGAGATGCTCAAGTCCTAACTCTATAGGAACATGCATTCTATGGTTTCAATCTAGAATAAGCCTAAAATTGATTTTGAAAATTATAAAAATAAGGAAATTTTGAGAAAAATAAATAAAGAATTTTACCCTAGAATTTGACAATTTTGAAAATAATTTTGAAAATAATGGTCATAGTCTATGAAACATATTCCTAATTTTACCAATCAGACTGAGAAAAAACTAACTACAAATAGTAAGTCAAGTCATATACAATGCATAATAATAAATGCAATACGATCAGGTCTGATCATCGTCAACGGGTGGTGGTAGGGGTCTCTTGGGAGCGCACAGAGCCTAAAGAATCTGCTCAAATCTGGTGGTCATATCATCTCGGAGAGAAGTAAATCCAGTGTCCATTTCCCCACGGAGTATGTTGAATCCATCTGAGACTAACTACCGAAGCTACGCGGAGGACTCCTCAAGTCGAGCGAGTTGATCCTCAACAGATAGCGAAGTTGAGGGTTGGGTCGAGGTTGAGGGCTGGTTTGAAGTCGGAGAATACTCGAATATCTCCTCAACCATAAACTCTGGCCACTCCTCTCCCTCGGCTGGAATAGGTGGAAAGTCATCCTCGGCCTCGACTGGTATGGCTGGCTGCGACCCACCTCTCCAGGCTAGAACCGCCTGAGCAGTGATGTCTATATACACTAGGGCTAGTTGACGCTGACCAAACTCGTCATATGCACTAAGGGAGCTAGACATACCCTGGGTCATATCTACTCCTATGGTCAAAAATATGTATGTCAAGATATGACAATAGGGCATATGAACTTGACGCCTAGTGACGAGATTGGATGCATGTATGACGTTATTGTAACGACCACTCTTCTTACTACTACTACTCTCTAAGAGTGACCGTTACTTAACTACTAACTCTACTTAACCGGTATGATTAAAAACCACATGGAAACCCTACCGAAAATATTTCGACAGAATATCCCCTGTACTGGTGGCCATAATCATTAATACATAACATAATATACACAGCCATAGGCGGCTGGAATATTTATCAAACAACCACGCAGTTTATAAGACACAACAACTAAAAAAATTAACTATTCTAGCAATAACAAATGAATAAAACTCCAACAGTGGAAAATAACCAAACTAACAATGCGGAATGAAAATACAATCTAAAAAGACATAACCCATAAGGTATAACTCAACTATTTCTATCCACTAAACATGAAAACTCAAAACTTCCCAGGTCTCTCCATAGTCCTGGCATCACACATCCATCCGCACCTCCTTGTCGCCTTCCTTTGCTAACACTTTTCTTTTCCTGTATCTGCAGTAAGAGGAAATGCAAACTATAAGAAAAATGCTTAGTAAGCGCTATCTAACTCACAAAATCTCGATATGTTTGTACATATATCTATAACATGATCTAACTGATTACTTACTGAAGACTACTCATGCTCCTCTATTAATAAAAGAACAAGACATGCTGAAATGCTAAACATGTAAAGCTACTCATGCTCAGAAAATAGCAAAGAACAGTAAGCTAATCTAAATAACATGCTAGCATAAAAGAAAACTCAACTTGCTGATTTTAAAACAAAGTGGAACTTAATTCATCTGTTCTAAGCTTATTCTTTAATTCACTTGTTTAAAACTTATTTTTTAATACTTTATACTTATGTAAAACTTGCTTTACTTGTTCAAAAACTTATACTTATAATACTTCAAAATAGTAATCAACTTCTCTTGGGCCCAGGCGTATTACTTCTTATGCGCGCTCCCATTTGGCGACCCTCGGGTCGTCGACCGTCGGCCGTGCCGTTACTACTAGGTTATCTAAACCTAGGGACGACTATGGGAGCCCAACCCAAGGACAACTGAGAGTTCAGCACAGTGCCACTGATAAAAGTAAAATACTTGTTATCTTTTAATACTTCTATATAATGCCTCGGCATTTTCTTTAGCACCTTGTGTGCTAAAATCCCTAAAGTCTTGACTTTAGGATCTACTTAAGGCCTTGGCCTTTTTCTTTCTTTTCTTTATCTTTCTTATATTTTTCTTAAACTCTTAAAAAGAATATAGGCATGCTACAACAGAATTAAATCAAAGGAAAGAAAATCTGACTTCTATAAGCATGCTATATCAGAAACAAATCAAAAGAAAGCAAATCTAACTTCTTCAAACATGCTACAACAGATTTAAAACAAAGGAAAACAATTCTGAAATCTTTAAGCATGCTAGAACAAAAGTTGTTCAGCCTGGTTAAAATGCAAAGGAAAATCGAAACTGCAATGTGGACTTATATAGCTGTTCCTACTCATTGAAGCTACATAAATTTGAAATTTGCCTTCATAAAGACTAATAAGGAAGGATCTATATCAAAAACTAAACAACTGAAATGCTAACAGCATAAAACAGCTCTACTGCATGCTTATTTAGAAGCCTATTCCTACACATGGCAGCAAAGAAGAGAACAACCAAAACTGAGATGCTACATGTATATAAGAATTTCTATTCTTTGCAATGACCACAACATGAAACTACATGCTCAAAGAAAGATCTAAACCGTTCCATGTTCATTGCCATAAATTCTTCAATAGAAACTAATAAAACCAACACCGCATTCATCCTATAACCCTCTAAATCTGTTTAGAGAATTAGCCATCATGAGGAAACAGATACAACATTGGAATTAAGTGAAAGCACACAAATCTGTCCAAATCCTAATTCATTAAACATGCTACTGCCGAATTAAAAAGGAGAAAGCAAATCTCTTAAACCTCTAGTAACATTTCTTTAAACATACTATTGCCGAACGCAAGGAAGGGAGAAGAAACCGAAGCTCGAAACTCATCAATTCACAATTCCTACAGCATATTCCGAAATATGAAAAAATCCAAACCATATGCCTAACTCAACAATTCATTTTTTTTCTTCTAAACTAAGATGCTACCCAATGCCATTAAACTGCATGCTCCGAATTAAACCATTTCATGTTCTTCCTTGAACCTCACGGCAGCAAACAAAATCCCTAACATGCTTCACAGAAAAACTCGAACAAACAAGAAAACACCAAACGAATCGGAACTACTCTCACCACAGGTGAGTAGCAACTTACCTCTTGTTCTTTGACTCACAACCGGAATAACTTCTAGGGTTTCGGCGAGCTCGAGATCCCAGCTCTTCCTTACACCCACGAGCTCTCCTTGACGAGAGGGACTCGGGTCCGAGAAGAGATCGCGGAAATCCTCTTTGGCCGGCCGCCGGAGAAACCCTAGCTCCCTGCTGCGTCTTCGCCCGAGAAGAGGAACGTCGACGCGCCGTGCGTGAGAGAAAGGGGAGGAAGGAACTTAGGTCACGGGTAATCAATCAAGCCCTAAGTTCTCCTCTTTTATAACTTCAATATTCGGTTAACTTCTTTAAATAATTTTGCTATTAATTCTAAACAGAACCGACGGCCTGAATACTTGGTCAGCAGCGGTTTAGCGCGAGTTGGAGGTCGCGCGTTCGAACTCTGCTCGGCTCCCTTTATTTTGATATTTCTGTTTCTATTATGGCTTAAGTATAATTTAGTTCCTATATGTTCACAAAATATCCGTAGCACACTTGGTCAGCCCGGCTTTAACCAAATCCCAGGTCGCAGCTTCGATTCCTTAGCCGCGCACTTTTTATTTCCGATTTATTTAAATGTTCCTAAATACTGCTTATATATATTTCATCCCATATATATTCACAAACAGGTCGCAGACCAGTTGGCTGGTTGGATTCGGTTAAGACTCGGGCCAAGTCCGAGGTCTTGGGTTCAAAACCCGGCTTCAACATTTTTTTTTTTAAACTTCTTCCTCTTGGTAAAAATACCAAACGAACTCTAAAAATTTCATAAAAATACTCTAAAAATTTCTAAAAATCTCTAGAATTTTTCTATAGCATTTAAAAATATTTTTGAATTATTTTTGGGGCTCAAAATGAGGAAATTTGGGTCGTTATAGTTATAAAACATATGTAATGCAATGTCAATATCTAGTGCTAACAAAGGGCATACAAAAAGGAGTGGGAAGGTCGTATCATTGCAACACGAGATGTGATCGACAGAATGCATGTGGTCAGGACTCGATATAGGATATAGTCTTGGATCCTAAGGGAGAGTGACCTAAAGTCAGTCACTGTAAGTAGTTTCTCCTCCCTAAAAAAATACATATAGATAGTATCTAATGTAATATGGGAGTAGAGGTCGTCAAATGGCAGATCCCTACCAGGATAGCACAAAAATGTGCATGCAAATCTCCTAAGTCCTAAACTATTATATAATAATGTAAGGGAAAACTGAAAATCCTTTCCATCAACTTTGGTGGAGTAGGTCAGGTCATTTATCTTTTCTAAGTTGTTATAAAACTGAGCACACAAATCAAGATTTACTGCATGAATGCAGTAAATCAGTTTATCTAACTGGTAGAACTCAATAATCTATGTGATAGGGGCATAATATTGAGTAAAAAAGGTTCTACTTAAATACCTAAATTTCAATGGAACATATGTATGCTGTAAAAAGGACAACCTAAGATGCTCAGTAGGGAATCTGGCATCAGTAGATGGAGTATTGCTAAGCCTAGGGGTGACATGTTGCCTTTTCCTAAATTTTATACACATATATAAGCATAAATGGACAAAATAACACATATAAACTAAGTATTGAAAAGATATATTGAAGTAAGGTATACCTACGAGGTATTTTTGAGACTTTGAGGATGGAAGTGTTGGGAGATCCGAGCTGGAAGGCACCTTGTTGTTGCCGAATTAACGAACAGAACTCGGTTCTGTTCGCTAACAAAAATGGTCAAAGGTGCCCTCAAGCTTCACTGAAGGCACCTTCATTGGGTTATGGAAGGCGCCTTCAAGTGGCTGAAGGCGCCTTCTAGTGCTCAGGTAGGAATTCTCCTGCCTCTCCTGAGAGTGCCTCCAATGGTGTTGAAGGTGCCTTTAAGATATTTTTTAAAGATTTTAAAATAAATTTTTAAAAAGAGTTTTAAAATAATTTTTAAAAGACTTTTAAAATAATTTTTAAAATAATTTTTAAAGATTTTTTTAAAATATTTTTTAAGAGATTTTAAAATAATTTTTAAAAGTATTTTTGAAATAATTTTAAAAGTATTTAAAATAATTTTAAAAAGTATTTTTCAAAAATATTTTTAAAAGTATTATTTAAAATAATTTTTAAAATATAAAATAATTTAAAAGTATATTTTTTTTAATAATTTTTAAAAATATTTTAAAATAATTTTTAAAAGTATTTTTAAAAAAGATTTTTAAAAATAATTTTTAAAAGTATTATTTAAAATAATTTTTAAAAGATAAAATAATTTAAAAGACTTTTAAAATAATTTTAAAAAATTCTTAAAAGAATTAATCTAAGTTTAATTTTAATTTTAATTTTGATTTAATATTTGTTTAGATGCAATCAAATTTAATTTAATTTAATTTAATTTAATTTCAAAGTTAAAACTTTAGTCATTTCACTCGAGCTATGTTTTCAATCAGGCAATCCTATAATTTTGTGAGATGAATTAAATTAATTTCAGGATTTGTTTTCACTTTGTATTAGATTTAGGTTTAGTTTTTGGTTCAACAAACAGACATTCTTTGGATAAACTTCTGGGCTATGGTGAGTCACCTGGATATCATTAGAGTAATCATATCGTCGAAGTTTTCCATATAGTCTTATCCACTGAAATTAGTACAAAACTTTAGTCTAACTAGTTAGAATCCGTAAGAGGTAGTTTCAGTTAGTTCCACTAAGCCAAATGCACCAGGTCGAAGTCATATCTTCCTAGACATGGATAGGCAAAGTTTCCTTAACTTGCTATCATCCAAAACTTCACCAGCACCATTGGCCAAATTAAACTTTTGTCCTTATTTAGGCTAATCCCAATTATCCATCTGGGTAAATTATTATTTTGGAGGTGCCAACTAATTTGGAGCCTCCCCCTGAATTATTGAATATTTTAAGTTTTGGGTTGATGTCAATTATTTTTATAGTTGTAATTTACTTGATGATAATTTGAATTTGAGTTGGTTCTGCAGTCTTTTGACTTAGATTTTCAGAATTAAATCTAAATTCTTAGATCTAGTGGTAAAAGTTTCTAATAGTCCTTTGAGTTTGTTAATTTCATTCTTTAAAATTATGTTTTCCTCCTTAAATTTTATAGCTTGATTTGGATTTGTACATTCAATTTGTTTCTTGAGGTGTTGCTTTTCCTTAAGGAGCATTTCATTTTGTTTTTCAAATTTAGTTAATTTTGTATTTAAGCATGCGATGATTTTAAAAAATCTTTTGTTTAAAGTAAAGTATACCTCATCGGAACCTTCAGAAATGAGTGCGGACTCATGGCTCGATTCGAGTTCAGACCCATCTTCCGATTCGCTCTTCTATTCTGATTCATAGGCCATCAGTGCGAGGTAATTGTTGTGCTTTGGTTCTCTGCTGTCTAATTCTTCTCCGGATGACTTGTCCCAAGTTTCCTTGAGGGCCTTCTTTTTTCTTCAGATTTAGGCAGTTGGTCTTGTGGTGCCCCTTCTTGTTACATCCGAAACAGGTAACATTCTTGTTATTAGAGTTGGAGGTGGAGTTGATCTTCTGCGGGTCCTTTTTGCCGAAATCCTTCTTTCTCCTGGTGAACATCTTTCTTACCAAGTTCACCAAGTGTTCTTCATCCTCTGTGTCACACCCCAGGTAGTCCCTACAAGAAGAAATTTCGACACCATCTCCCCTGTACAGGTGACAATATGAAACTTTCTACAATGTCCTCAGGGCCACATATACCTCGACCAACATGGCCGAAACAATAACAATAAGTACAATAAGCAAACACCCACGTAGTTTAATAGTAAAACCCTAACCAAAGCAACGATAAGGAAACCATTTCAAAAATCCTGCACAACTACACCCATAAAACACAAATCTGAAATCCTACTCAACTACACCCATAAAACACAAATCCGATATCCTACTCAACTACACCCATAAAACTCAAAACTCTAGCATACATCTAAATGAAAACCCATCGATAACGAGATCATACAAGATCCAAGTGCCAAAAGATATAAGTCTAAATAACATAGACAATAACATAAACCAAAATGTACGAACTCGTCGCAACGCGAAGTGGTGGGGGGACTAGCGACTGGAACCTCCTGAACAGTCTCAACCTGAAAATAGTAATAACAGGGGTGAGTCCAACACTCAGCGGACACCTAGTTGACATGCATAGTAAATATTAACCAGTAGTAATAAATATGCGTACAGTCTCCTGAATAAATATCATATGGAAAATAAAAATCTGTAAGGTAAAGGAGTATCTGTACTAACCAGGACCTGGGTATAAGGATATCAAGGTCGTTAGACCCAGAGTATCATAAATCCTGTATGCATGTCAAATAATGCATCCACCAAATATACAGCATATAAAGTGCAGCAAACACAAATAATAAATGCATCAATGCGTATGATGCCAATGACATGCCCTGGTCACCCTTGACGTCAGTCAACCATTTCACACACGATGGTGAGACCGAGTGGGTAAGGCTGTGACAACCGTGCACTTTGTCATCACTGCTCCTGATGAGTGACCGAGTGGATGGGATGCTGTCGGAGTATACCTATCCTCCTACCCCAAATCATAAGTGGGGGAGCACAATGCTCTCATTTCCTCGAGACAATCCAGAGGAGGGATCCCTGCCGGCTACCACGCTGCGTCACACTACCCATGAGCGGACCAACGGAGCCAAACAGAGCAACCTGCTGTAACACACCCTGCCTGAATAAAAACCAATAACCCATGAGTGGTTGTGTGTGCAGATCCATGTAACTGACGATGTGCTCAACAATAATGGAGCTACCAATCGCTTAGCATGCAATCATGCGTAATGATGCATGACATTAAGCATAGAAATATCCTGATCCTATCTACCTCCATAAAAACATGTACCAAATACGTGGATCAAATAATATGATCTAGGTACACAGGACATGTATGGTATCTAACCAGTCCGATATATCATATAGCATGACATGTCACTACCTTTATAACATAAGTAGTAAATAGGGCATGAATGCTAAATAAGTAATAAACAAAACATGCTCGGAAAACAAATAGTGACATGCCGATGCAGATATAAACATATTTAGTACTACTTGTTAAAATCTACTAAACATATAAATAAGACATATCAAAATAGACAGGCAAGGTACCCGCCTCAAATATCGCGCGTGCCAACGGAAATCCCACGTAAGGCAACTCGTCGTAAATCAACGTCCTACAATACATGATATACAGATTTAGCTAATTACATATAAATTAATTAGCTAAATCAAATCCTCAAACCTATTTAGGATAATCATCATCAAATACGACCCTTGACTAACCCTTTATTAATTAACCTACTACAATTTACATAACCAAACGAAATCTCAATTAGGGTTAGGAAACCCTAATTGCTTAACTTATTCATCCTACATACTCACCAAAATCTGTGGTAGCTAATAGGCTCTCGATCGGAGGAATCCACAATCGTAAGACGGTGGCCGTAGTTGAGTAAGGCTACTGTTCAGAAAACTAGATAACCCTAAGTCAGCACCTAGCATGTATCCGACATCCTAATTACAATCACTGTATACTCAACTGAGAATTAAATCCACTCATTCATCCATAACCTTATAGACTAGAAATCTTACCCTCAAACAACTCTAAGTTATTGGTCGGAACAGATGAACAACCCCACAACCAATCCTACTCCACCTCACACCCTTGATTGTTGATCCACAACACACAACCCTTGCTGTTTTGTTTGGATCCGGCAACAAGAGGAAATCTAGGGCACATGGGAAAATCAGTCACTGGTCAGTGCGGCAAGATGTGTGAAATCAACTTATCAAAGAGGGCAACAGCCAGACAAAACCTGATGATTAGAGGAGAAGACAATAGCTCGACCGAGGGTGGTGAATTGGGAGCTTGGGCACGGGTTCGCAAGATAGAGGGTGAAGACTAGGGTTTGGATCTCCCTTCAACTCCACCGAGAGCTTGCCCGTACGTGTAGAGGCGACGACTCGGAAGGAAACGCGACCTCCAAGCTAGCTCAACCGATGAAGGAGATGAAGTGCTCGGACACCAGCAATTAGCTCGCCGGGCATCGTCGGCGTCGGAGAAGAGACAGGGAAATGAAGAAGTGAAATCAGGAAGAAAACGCAGAGGAGAAGAGTCGGGCAGAGGAGAGAGGCTTCCCTTGGCCACTTCCTTAAACACGAGGAAGGAGAAACGACGCGAGGAAGGGCGACGATGTTGCGTCCATTTGTGAAGGGAAGAAGAAACGGACGGCGTCGGGCGCGGGGCGCGGGTCGGGGAAAAGAAACGGGGAGAGAAAAGAAGAAAAAAAAAGAAAAAGAATATAAAAATTCAACTTTTCCTCACTAAATTGGGGTAGCCTAAACAGGCTTTTCCGGGGCCCAATATTTATCCCCGTAAACTCATCATACGAGCTCCGAAAAATTCCTTAAAATTTTAGAAAATTCCCTTATGATTATTCACCTTTTTTTTTTGGTATTTTACATTCTCCCCTACTAATAAAAATTTGGTCCCTCAAATTTCGTTATCTATCATCAGCAAATACTAACAACATATAAAGAATATAAATGATGAACGGTAAATTAACCCACATACATCAAGTGAAAAGGTGGAGGTATCGAGCTCGGATCGTATCCTTGAGCTCCCAGGTGGCCTTCTCTTCTGAATGATGTTGCCATCTGACTTTAACCAGTCGGATAGTCTTGTTCCGCAGTCGACGCTCTTTTTAGTCCAGAATCCGTACAAGAACCTCCTCGTAGGTAGTGTCAGGCTGAAGGAGAACTGGTATATCAGATCGTACATGTACTGGGTTGGCTACGTATCTCCTCAGCATAGACATGTGGAATACGTCGTGAACACCTGCTAGGGACGGTGGTAGTGTCAGATGATAAGCTACCGCTCCAATCCTCTCCAAGATCTAGAAAGGTCCGATGTAGCATGGAGCTTGCTTACCTCTGAGACCAAATCTCTTTACCCCTTTCGTGGGTGAGACTCGCAGAAGTACATGGCCTCCTGTAGAGAACTCCAATGGTCTCCGTCTTCGATCAGCATAACTCTTCTGGCGGTCCTGCGCCTCTGACATCCTCCGTCTGATAGTACAGACCAACTCTACCTCATGCTGAGCTCTATAAGGCCCTAGCAACTCGGCCTCCCCAACCTCCTCCCAGAGGGTGGGTGTTCGACAAGGCCTACCATACAACGCTTCAAACGGTGCCATCTGGATAGCCGAATGAAAGCTGTTGTTGTAGGCGAACTCTACCAATGACAAATGGTCCTCCCAACTGCATTCAAAATCCAATACACAAAAGCTCAGCAAGTCCTTTAGAGTCTGAATGGTCCACTCTGACTGTCGATCTGTCTGCGGATAGAAAGCTGTACTGAAACGGAGTTGAGTGACCAAGGCCTGCTGCAGACTCTGCCAGAACCGGGACGTGAACCGTGGGTCTCTATCCGAAATAATACTAAAAGGAACTCCATGTAATCTAATGATCTCTCGGCAATACAGATCTGTCATTCGATCCAGGGAATCAGTCTTCCGGATCGCTAAGCAGTGCACGGATTTGGTTAATCGATCAACGATTACCCAAATCGCGTCATGGCCTCGTCGTGTCCTAGGTAAACCCACTACAAAATCCATGGTAATGTGTTCCCATTTCCACTCAGGAATAGGAATTCGCTGAAGTAATCCGGTAGGTCTCTAGTGCTCAACCTTCACCTGCTGACAGACAAGACATCTAGCTACGAATTTCACGATGTCTTTCTTCATGCCATTCCACTAGTAGGAACGTCTCAAATCTCGATACATGCGGGTCCCGCCTGGGTGGATAGCAAAGCGGGAGCGATGAGCCTCCTGAAGTAACTCCTCCTTGACCGGGTGAGATGGAGGTACGTATAATCGACCTCGAAAATATAATACCCGCATCATCTCAGTTGAACCCTGTCTGTTGTCAGGAAGCTATCTGGCTACCAATGAACTGAAAATGCTGATTACCGGCCTGGGCCTCTCGGATCCTCATCCTGATCGACAAATGAGCAACTATAGTAATATGTCTGTCCCTGCTCCTCAAGGCCCAACATGGAGAAACCCTGAATCAAGTCCATGACTGAAGCTCGGTGGCAAGCCAAAGTCCCTCTAGACTTCCTGTTGAGTGCATTGGCAACCACATTAGCATTCCTCGGGTGATAGCTAATTGATGTACGTAGATTGTATACTCTTGTTTAGCATATTTTGACGCACATTCACATACTTTGCACATGCTTTATCTATGCATTTTCATACTTCCAGCTTTGCTTTTAGCATATTTACTCTTTTTTTTTCAGAGATCTACTTTTGTGCATTTTATGTACGCAGGAATCGATTTTGGAGAGGAATTAATGTCCGAGGCAAAAATTACAATGGATGAAGGAAGAGGCTTGAGTGCCACACGACCCTAACATGGAGGGTTGCCCAGGCCGTGTGGTGATCACCACCCGTGTGGCTGAAGTAGAGGAGGAAGTGGCCATGGCCATGTGTGCATCACACGGTCGTGCCAGGTTCAAAGCAAAGTGAGCCCTGGCCGTGTGCACCACACGACCGTGCAAGCCCTCTAGAGCCGAAGCAGTACATGGCCGTGTAGATCTACACAGTCATGCAACATTTCCAGAGGCCAAGCAAGCCCTGGCCGTGTGCACCACACGGCCGTGCAGGGGTTCCAGAGCAGGAGGCAGAGCAGGTGGCGTAGATCTACATGACCGTGCAAAGGGGAGCATGGCAAAGCATACCACGGTCATGTCTCACACACGACCGTGTGAGTTGAGCAGAGAGGGGAGTAGCACAGGCCGTGCGAGCTTCACACGACGGTGTCTCGGAGCCGTGTGGTGCCCAAACCCCTCTTCTATATAAAGACTTCTTTATGATTTGATAGGGGATCTTCTCTCCTTTGGGAGAGGGCAAGATTTGGGTGATTTCTCTTCATCTTGGAGGGATTTTCCGGCGATTCAAGGGCATATCTTCAACGTATCGACTCCGGAATCGAGGATTGGATCCGAAGACCGTTCTTCATCGTAGATAAGCTTTCTCTCTCTTTTCTTGGATTTGGGGATCAAGAATACTTGTAATCTTTCCCTTTTCGGATTTCCTTCCTCGTTTTATGGATTAGATCTATTTGTTCTAGGATGGAGGGAGTATTTTTAAGATTGAATTGATGTAAAACTCTTGTGGATTTGCCAATTTCCTATTTCTATGATTTTATCCTGTTTGTACCTATTCAATCTTGTGTGGATTGTTGTGATTTGGACCTAATTTCCATTCTTGATTGAATGTTTGAATACCTTGTGGATCTTGTAGAGATAATCTCTCATTCGATTTTTCGAGGGACGTTCATGACAGACAAGCCCGTGTAAGGACGTTTGAGGGATGAACTTGAGGGTGAAATAAGGTCATTCAAGGGGGTAGGATAGATTGTATGTGTTCATGTTTTATATCTTGATGCAGTTGAGGAGTGATGAATTCTTATGTTGATTATCCGAGGGACGAACGTGACAGGCAAGCCCGTGTAAGGACAACATAGATTCATTCCTAATTGATCACATTTAGGTATAGATTTCAGTCCTAGGCCGGTTGTCTATTGCAAGAGAGAACCGACAACCTTCTACAAATGATGGACAATTGAGGAATGAGATTTAGTAGATCATTTACATTGATTAACCTTACAAAGAAATCAAAACTCCTAGAACATCCCTTTATCATAGCCCTTATTCTTGTTTCTATTTCTTTATATTCCTATGTTTTCTTTTCATTAGTTGCATTTAGTTTCTGAAAACCAATTGATTAGTTGTTTAGCTAATTCACGTTTAGAAATCTTTAATGGTTATTCCAGTCCCTATGGATATGATATCTTTTATTATTACTTATGACATTTTCGTATACTTACGAAACGTCACCAAGTTTTTGGCGCCGTTGCCGGGGACTGCGCTATAACATTAGAGATTATCAATTGAGTTAGACTAAACATAACTTTCTTTTTTTCATTTGCATAGTTGAATCTAATTTTTAGAATTCTGTTTTCATAAGTTTTTCTTTTCTTGTATAACATTCTTGTCAATTCTTTTTGTTGCAATTCTAATTCTGCATTCTTGATTTCTAACATTCTAGTCTAATTTTTCTCTGTTTTTCTTTTGATTTAGTTCTTTCTTCTTTATCTTTTGAGCATATATATCTTGCGATCTTGTTCTTGTGTATACGAAGATCTAACTTTGTAGGAGAACTTCTTCCTCTAGACCCCGAGATAGACAGAACATTTCATAGAAGAAGAACTTCGCAAAGACAACAAACAAAACAAGAATATTCTAGCATGGAAAATATACCACTAAAGGATTATGCAGCACCTTATGCTAGGGGGTTTCGATCTAGCATTTCAAGACCTTAAGTTGAAGTAAACAATTTTGAGATCAAACCTGCTATTATTTCTATGGTGCAGCAAAATCAGTTTGGTGGAGGACCGCATGAGGACCCAAATCAACATTTGGAGGTCTTCTATGAGATATGCGACCCAATGAAAATGAATGGTGTTCCTTCTGAAGTAGTGTGCTTATTATTATTTGGGTTTTTTTTAAGAGATAGAGCTAAGCAATGGTTAAACTCTTTAGCTCCAAATAGCATCATCACATGGGAGCAATGCGAGCAACAATTTTTGGATAAATTCTATCCGCCTAGTAAACCGGCTTATATGAGAAATCTCATTGCAAGTTTCAAACAAGCTGACTCAGAATCTTTATTTGAAGCTTGGGATAGATACAACAATATGCTCAGACAATGCCCACATCATGGTTTGGAGAGGTGATTAGTGTTACACACATTCTATAATGGCATCAATTATCATACCAAGGTGTCCCTTGATTCAGCTGCTGGAGGGGCACTCGTGAACAAAAGTCTAGATGAAGCTAAGGAAATAATTGAAAGTGTAGCACAAAATCATCATCAATGGGAAAATGAGAGGAATGGTGACTATTCTTATTCAAACCCAACTAAAGCATCAGGGAAATTTGATGTTGATGCGGTCACTCTAATGTCTGCAAAGTTGGATGCTCTCACAAAGAAGCTGGAAAGTATGGGGACTAACACTAATACAATCAATGCCATAGTATGTTTTTGTGAAACATGTGGTAGTTCTGATCATTCACAAGACTCATGTTCTTTGGGAGCTATATCTGCACAGATAAATCAATTAGAGCAATGTGACGCTATCATGAGTTTTAATCAAAGGCAGAACAATCCATATTCCAACACATATAACCCTAGGTGGAAGAATCATCCAAATTTTTCCTATAGAAATAATGAAGAACAGGGACCACCCATGGGAGGCAAACAAAGTTTCCAATCCGGCTAACAAAGTTTTCAGCAACAACAACAATCTTCTCAAGGCTATCAATTTTCTAAAATCGAAAAGATGCTTGAGGAAATTATCTCTAATCAAAATGAAATGAAGTAAGATATTTTGAAGTTGACCTAGAGAATGGATAATTCTGAAAAGTATCAAAAGATTCAAGATAGCTAAATTACCCAGCTAGCCTCATCATCTTCAAGAGCACTAGGGCAATTTCCTGGAAAACCCGATGTAAATCCAATCGAGCATTGCAATCACATCAAACTTAGGAGCGGACGGACCTTGGGGAATCCTCAAGTGACTGCTCCAAAAGGGATGAAAGTTGAAGAAGAGCTCTCTCCTCCAGCACTTGAACCAAATCAGATTCAAGAAAATAAGGAGAGTACCATTAAGGTTGAAGAGACTCTTCCACCTAATCCACAGAGTCAAGTAATCCCTTTTCCTCAAAGATTAGTGATGCTAAAGAAGGATGAAGAGTTTGGCAGATTTTTGGACAAAGTCAAAGAAATATGTGTTGAAGTACCTCTTATTGATGCAATATTACAAATGCCCAAGTTTGCCAAATTCTTGAAGGACATCATGTCTAGCAAAAGAAGAAGAGGAGACATAGAGACTATAGCACTTACAGATGAATGTAGTGCTCTTTTTGAGAAGAACACTTCCCCAAAGTTGAAGGATCCAGGAAGCTTTTATATTCCTTGCAACATAGGAGCTGAATTCATTGAGAAAGTTTTTTGTAATTTGGGGGCAAGTGTTACCCTCATTCCTTATTCCATTTGTAATAAATTATGTCTCAAAAACTTTAAGCTTACTACTATGACAATGCAACTAGCTGATCATTCCTGTAGGTACCCTATGGGTATTGTTGAAGACGTGACAGTAGAGGTAGGTGGGAGCATAATTCCCACAGATTTTGTTGTGTTAGACATGGAGGAGGATCTGAAAATTCCTATCATATTAGGAAGACCATTCCTTGCTACAGCTGGATCTATTATAAATGTTAAAAATCATAAACTTTCTTTGGTAATTGGTAAGAAATGGTTGGAATATGATCTATCTAATGCCTCTAACCATGTCTTTTCTCTTTTAAATGCTTGTAGCAGGGCAAGCATTTACAAACTTGAGGAATGAAATTTCCATCCTCATGAGAGGCCACCAAATGAAGAGAACAATGTGGTGGAAGATGTTGGGAGAAGGCCTCCCAACAAAAATGAAAAATATGTCTGCCCTCCTAGGGTAAGAAAAAGAGAAGAATGATTAGATTAGTCGAGCTAAAGACCTTAAACAAACGCTTCTTGGGAGGCAACCCAAGGGTTCTTTTAGTTAGTGCATTTTATATTTCTATTTTTCATTAGTAGTGTTTTTACTTTGTTTTCACTTTGATTTCAGGTTGAAATTTCACTTCCATGAGCTAGCCATGACTTCTTCATGGGCATGGAAGTGTTGGAGAAGCAAGGAAGGAGAAAAATCATCATTTGGAGCAAAATAGAGTTTGGTCGTGTGCCATACACGACCAGACATATGTTGCAGATAAGGGGGATGCTAGGGCCGTGTCTTCAAGACACGACCATGTAGGATCTCCAGAGAAGAAAACATGCTCGGCCGTGTCCCAGACACGGCCGTGTGAAGATTCCAGTGGAGGAAACAAGCCCGGCCGTGTCCCACACACGGTCGTGTGAAGATCTAGCGGAGGAATGCGCATTGGCCGTGTCATCCAACACGCCTGTGCAAAGCCTCCCGAGGAGGAGAAGGAAGAGGTCGTGTCTCACACACGGCCGTGTGAGCTAACCCAAGAGGGAGAAGGGAGAGGCCGTGTAGATCTACACAACCCGTGTGGAGTGGAGCTGTTCAAGTCGTGTCCCCAATACACGGCCAGATCCAAGCCATGTCCGCCACACACCCCCTTCACCTCCACACCTTTTTATCTCCCAAACTCCTCTCTTCTTCAATCTTTCTCCCAAATCTTCTCAGATCTAGACCTCAAACTCTTCCTTTTCTTCGAACTTTATCAAGATCTAGATTCTTCTTTTCTCCTATACCTAAGATCTCCAACTCCTTACCTAAAGCTCTTGTTCTTCAAGAACTAATCCTTCAAGATCTAACCTCTCCAACCAAGAATAGTACCTCCCCCACTTAATCTTAACAGTATGTCTAATATTTTTAAGAGACTTCACAAAGGAAGTGGTGGATGTAGTGGAGGGAAAGAGCCAACAAAAGAGAAAGGGAAACAACAAGAAAAAGGCAAAGGGAATAGGACCGCACGTGATGAAGGTAATGACAATGAATTCAATATCATTTTTAGAAATGAAGATCATAAGACTAGATTTGTAATTCTTATCAATAGAAAGATTGTGTGCACACGATACATGGACCCAACTGTTTTAGACATGCTAGGGATTAGAGAAGATGTAGATTAGATGATTGGGTTTTTAGATTGGAGCGACATTATGTACACACATCTACCTACATATCCTCACATTGTTTTGGAATTTTTAAGTTCACTAGACGCCCACTTTGCCAATGAAGATGATTATGTTGGCAAAATCACTTTTAGACTTATGAATCAAGAATTTCAGTGGACGTTTAGTAATTTCAATAATTATTTTGGATTGTCTACCGGTCACTCTCATAGGTTTGATTCTAGGTTTAATTGGAATCATTTTTGGAATTCAATCACTGGATTAGAACAATCTTATGAGCCTTCTAGAGCTAAGGCTTCTCACATGCAAAACCCCATTTTTAGATACTTACATTGTGTCATGAGTAAAACTATTTTTGGTAGGGGAGAAAGTGATAGGGTCATCAAGAAAGTTGAGCTTTATGCTTTGTGGGCTATGTTATATAAGGTTGCTTTCGATTCCGATTTTCATTTTCTTCAAACCTTGGTGAGAGCCGGGAGGGCATCCTGAGGATCTATTGTTTTTGGTGGGTTGATTACTCAAATAGCTTGTAACTTGGATCTTGATTTAAATGGGTTGGAAGCCATCCATGGCAATGATATGATAGACATTGATGCATGTATTGCCATGAAAATGATTGTCCGGGATGAGAATGATTTTGCATTTCCTAGGAGGAATGATTTTCCTTTACCTCTTCCTTGTCCCGAATGAACTTCCATTCGCAACCCTGCTAATTGGGTAATCACTGATTCAGACCCCGAGATGTTCCTTCCATATCTGAAGATATAGAGCCACACATTGAGCCCTCATCATTTGGACACCCGCAGCCCTCTGGACATCCGGATCCTGCTAGGCATTCTTTTGCCTATGGTACGGGTTCCTCCAGATTTGACTTTTCAGATTTTCATGCATCTCTAGAATTACTTCATGAGAAGCAAAATGCCCAACGAACAATGTTGGAGAGTCGCTTCTCTTTATCAGATGATTAGTTTAGAGAAGTACGAAATCACTTTCAGTTTACGAGGAACTTTCAAGGTCAAATGGCTGAATTTGTTCAGGACTATGATATTGATCAAGCTAGAATAAGGGATTTTATGCAGGGCATGAGTGTTACTAGCCAACAAATAGATGCTCTTTATGAATATCATAGATTCCTAGGTGAAATGCCTGGTTTTCCTAGTTTTCCTATCAGAGAACGACGTAGACCTCCTTTCCCTCGCCCACCTCCTCCACCATATTGATTTCATCGGAACGATGAAAAGTTTAAGTATGGGGGGGTGTCAATAACCTGATTTTTCTTTGCATTTTTATTTTTCTTTTTGCATTCTAGTTTTCAGTTTTTGCTTTTATTCTGCATTTTATCTTGATTGTCTTGCTTTGATTGTTTGTTTTTGATAGTCACTTGACGATCTTTTGAAAACCTTGTGGCATACATCTTGAGAACATCAAACTTTACTTATATGCTTTCTTATCTTTAAGTGAAAATGTTAGCACGTTCATTATCTAGGTTCATGATGTTTAAATGATGCTAGTAGTATGCTTAATGTACCTCTTTTCTCTATCTTGGGTAGCATGAAATAAGCTAAGTATTATATGGAGATAGGTTTTAGTTTTGGCTTGACCTTAAGGATCTTACCTTTACTTCACTATACTTGAGCTTGGATTGTTGATGTCATTGAAATAGTCATGATTCATCTTGTTTGTTTAGTATTTGTTTTCCATGGTGATTTCTCAAACTTCATTTTGGTTACTGGATGAGGCTCAAATCATGTAAGCTCATTTGAAAAAATCAAAATATCCCAACATTTGTGCTAAAAGTACATTTGTGAATAAGATTTGCACAATGCAAATACTTATAAAAAAAAAGGTGTGAAAAAAAATAGTTGTCGTGAGTGGAATCTAGCAATTCACCCCTTTGAGACCGAGTTAGGTTACTGGGGAAATGAGTATTTATCTTCTCTTGAAATTGAGCACGCCTTTGAGACCTTGGGTTGATTGAGAAATATGAACAAAGTTCATGCATTACGTGCCTATCACCGGTTACGTGCCTATCACCGGAAACATTAGGAACTCAAATTTGATGATGACTTAACTAGGATGAAGATTGAAACTTGAAGGATTTTGAGTTACTTATTACACTGTGCACAAGATACTTATGCTTGAGCCATTCTTGACTTGTTTCCATGATTATGCTTGTTAATGAAACTTTTTGATAGAGTTAGGAAAATGCATTAGGGATATGAGTGTGTTGTAGAACATATGAATTTAGATTGCAGCATTTTTGCTTGAGGACAAGCAAAGGTTTAAGTCTGGGGGTGTGATGTGCGTAGATTGTATACTCTTGTTTAGCATATTTTGACACACATTCACATACTTTGCACATGCTTTATCTATGCATTTTCGTACTTCCAGCTTTGCTTTTAGCATATTTACTCTTTTTATTCAGAGATTTTCTTTTGTACATTTTCTGTACGCAGGAGTCGATTTTGGAGAGGAATTAATGTCCGAGGCAAAAATTATAATGGATGAAGGAAGAGGCTTGAGTGCCACACGACCCTAACATTTGGGGGGGGGGGGGGGGCCCAGGCCGTGTGGTGATCACCACCCGTGTGGCTGCAGTAGAGGAGGAAGTGGCCATGGCTGTGTGTGCATCACACGGCCATGCCAGGTTCAAAGTAAAGTGAGCCCTAGCCGTGTGCACCACACGACCGTGCAAGCCCTCTAGAGTCGAAGCAGTACACGGCCGTGTAGATCTACACGGTCGTGCAACATTTCTAGAGGCCAAGCAAGCCCTGGTCGTGTGCACCACACGACCATGCAGGGGTTCCAGAGCCGGAGGTAGAGCAGGCCGTGTAGATCTACACGACCGTGCAAAGGGGAGCATGGAAAAGCATACCACGACTGTGTCTCACACATGGCCGTGTGAGTTGAGCAGAGAGGGGAGTAGCACAGGCCGTGTAAGCTTCACACGGCCGTGTCTCAGAGCCGTGTGGTGCCCAAACCCCTCTTCTATATAAAGCCTTCTTCATGATTTGAAAGGGGATCTTCTCCCCTTTGGGAGAGAGCAAGATTTGGGCAATTCCTCTCCATCTTGGAGGATTTTCCGGTGATTCAAGAGTAGATCTTCAATGTATCGACTCCGGAATCGAGGATTGGATCCGAACTCCGCTCTTCATCGTAGATAAGCTTTCTCTCTCTCTTTCTTGGATTTGGGGATCAAGAATGCTTGTAATCTTTCTCTTTTCGGATTTCCTTCCTCATTTTATGGATTAGATCTCTTTGTTCTAGGATGGAGGAGTATTTGTAAGTGAATTACTGTAAAACCCTTGTAGATTTGCCAATTTCCTATTTATATGATTTTGTCCTGTTTGTACCTATTCAATCTTGTGTGGATTGTTATGATTTGGACCTAATTCCCATTCTTGATTGAATGTTTGAATACCTTATGGATCTTGTAGAGATAATCTCTCATTCGACTTTTTGAGGGACATTCGTGACAGACAAACCCGTGTAAGGACGTTTAAGGGATGAATTTGAGGGTGAAATAAGGTCATTCAAGGGGGTAGGATAGATTGTATGTGTTCATGTTTTATATCTTGATGTGGTTGAGGAGTGATGAATTCTTATGTTGATTATCTGAGGGACGCACATGACAGGCAAGCCCGTGTAAGGACAATATAGATTCATTCCTAATTGATCACATTTAGGTATAGATTTCAGTCCTAGGCTGATTGTTTATTGCAAGAGAGAACCGACAACCTTCTACAAATGATGGACAATTAAGAAATGAGATTTGGTAGATCATTTACATTGATTAAACTTACAAAGAAACCAAAACTCCTAGAACATCCCTTTATCATAGCCCTTATTCTTGTTTCTATTTCTTTATATTCCTATGTTTGCTTTTCATTAGTTGCATTTAGTTTCTGAAAACATAATTGATTAGTTGTTTAGCTAATTCGCGTTGAGAAATCTTTAGTGGTTATTCCAGTCCCTGTGGATATGATATCTTTTATTATTACTTACGACATTTCCGTACACTTGCGGAATGTCAACACTAATGGTACATTCATAATTCTTCAGGAACTCCATCCATCAACTCTGTCGGAGATTAAGTTCCTTCTGGGTGAAAATATATTTGAGACTCTTATGATTCGTGAGAATCTCAAAGGTAATGTCGTACAGATGATGTCGCCAAATCTTCAAAGCAAAGATGATGGCGGCTAGCTCTAGATCATGTACAGGGTAGTTCTTCTCATGCTCCTTCAACTAACTAGAAGCATAGGAGACTACTCTGCCATGCTGCATCAGAACAACACCCAAACCCTGAAGAGATGCGTCGGTGTAAAGTACGAATCCATCCTCTCTAGTGGGTAAAACCAAAACTAGAGCCGACACTAATCTCTGCTTCAGCTCTTGGAAGCTAGTCTCGCAGGCATCGGACCATGTGAACTTCACGCCTTTCCTGGTCAGGCGTGTCAGTGGCATAAATCTACGGGAGAAACTCTCGACAAACCATCTGTAATATCCAATTAGTCCCAGAAAACTACGAATCTCCTATATTGATTTCGGCTGCTCCCAGCTGGTGACAGCCTCGATCTTCTGAGGGTCTACTGAAATACCTCAGCTAGAGACCACATGTCCCAGAAAACCAACTGAGGATAGCCAGAAAGCACACTTGCTGAACTTCGCATATAGCTGATGTCGTCGAAGAGTGTCCAAGACTATGCGAAGATGATGTGCATGCTCCTCCTCGGAACTCGAGTAGATCAAAATGTCATTGATGAAAATGACAACGAACTGATCTAGATACTCCAGAAAGATGTGGTTCATCAAATCCATAAATACCGTTGAAGCATTGGTATGCCCAAATGACATTACCAAAAACTCATAATGGCCATATCTGGTACAGAAAGTTGTCTTCTGAATATCAGATTCTTTGACTCTCAGTTGATGATATCCAGACCGCAGATCAATCTTAGAATACACTGAGGTACTTCTGAGCTGATCAAACAGATCCTCAATCTGCGGTAAGGGGTACTTATTTCTGATGGTCACTGCATTCAGCTGTCTGTAATCGATGCACAACCTCAGAGTACCATCCTTTTTCTTGACGAATAGTACCGAAGAACCCCACGGAGAAACACTAGGGCGAATGAATCCCTTATCCAATAACTCCTGGAGTTGGACCTTTAGCTCGTCCAACTCTTTCGGTGTCATACGATATGGAGCTTTCGATGTTGGTGCGGTCCCCGGAATCAGCTCAATAGCAAACTCCACTTGCCTTCGGGGAGGCATGCCTAGTAGCTCATCCGGAAATACATCAGGATACTCTCAGATCACCGGAACATCTGAGATCTGGGAACTACTGCTATCGTCAGTATTAATCATAGACACAAGAAATCCCTGACAGCCATGTGACAACAGCTTTTGAGTCTGAATTGTTGAAATGATCGATATGTAATTGTCCCTGATGCCAGTGAAATCCCACGAGGGTTGGTTCGGAGGTCGGAATGTGACCACCCTCGTCTGGCAATCAACCGTGGCATTATATGCAGACAACCAATCCATGCCAAGGAAAATATCGAACTCGACCATTTCCAGCACAAATAAATCAACCATAAGTATCATGTTGCCAAAGTCTAATGGGCAACCTCTGACCTCCTGAGTGACATCCAATGAATCACCGGATGGTAGGGAAATGGTCAATCGCTGCGGTCTAAGAGTAGGTAGTCTACCTATGTCTATCATAAAGGCACGTGAAATAAAAGAATGTGAGCTACCAGTATCTATTAGCATATCAGCGGATAATGCATAAAGTAAAATCATACCACTGAAAACGGATCCATCGGCCCGCTGTGCATCCTCTCTGGTAACCGCATGAATATGTCCACTCTCTAGCGGTGGCGGAGGTGGTAGTGTTGCCAAAGGCTGCTGCGCCTGAGTCTGAGCCTGCCACTGTGACAGTGTCGGATGCTGAGCCAGAGATGGATAGGTAGGCTGCGACTGATACTGGACCAGCAGCTGGGGCTATGACTGGTACTGCCCCTGAGTCATATACTATGGTCTCAGAACAAAGCTCTGTGGTACTATGAGGGCACCGGAGTTCTCCTGTCCATGCATGCCATATGCAGCTGCTGCCGGGGGAGCTGTCCTCTGCTGGCTATGAGAAGATTGGGCTCTTCGCCCTCCTCGATAAGTTCCTATCTGATTGGGCTGTCCTCCATGACCAGACACTCCGGAAGCCATATGCCGAGCCTTCAGTGAATAATCCCGGCTCAGGTGCCTGGGCAGTTTACAATAATAGCAAACCAATTGTCCCAGGGAGCAGGCTGTGGTGACGTTGTCTCTGGACCTACATCTGGTGCAGTGAGTGTCGCTGGCGGACTGTTTTCGATTCTACTGAGAAGACCGGGAACGTCCTGATGATGATCGCCCTGACTTCTAAGGCTGATCAGAAACCCCAGAAGTACCTTGACCTGACCGACTGCAACCACTCTACTACTGTCCGGTCGCTTGTGGTGACTGGGTCTGTCCTAATGTCTGACCCGCCTGCTTCCTTTTCCTGTCCGAAAATGCTCTCTGCTGAGCTAACTCAATCATGAGGGCTCTATCCAACGTCTCTAAATAAGATGAACTCCCGAACCCAGCAAGGTTTGCTTGCAGATGTCCATCTAGTCCCTGGATAAACTGATGCATACGGGAACTGTCCTTAGCAACTAATTCTGGACAAAACCTGGCCAACCGATTAAACTCGACATTGTACTCCGTCACCGAGTGGTTGTTCTATCACAGACTTAGAAAATCTTGCCGACGAGCCATCTAATTGATAGATCGATTTAAGCGATAGAGGGGGTAACACATGCTTTAAAAACTATTCTTTAACTTTTGAAACCAAAGTCGTGGGCAAATGGAAATAAGAAAGAGACAGTTTTTTACTACGTTCGGAGCTCAGCTCAACTCCCACTCGAAGGCTCGCGGTCCTTGACCACACCGTAAGCAAAACACTATAATCCTTCTTTCCGAACTCCTCGGAAAGAAGTGAATCGTATAAGTACAGATATATAAGATAGTAACACTTCTACTATCTTACAGAATTAAAGTGCAATGCAAAAAGTAAAGCTTATACCGAAAAAAGTAGTAGTAAATCGTAGCTCGGTCGACAATCGTATGAAATTTCTTTCAAAGTTGATGATGACTTGTCGTGTGAGCAACTTGAAGCACAATGGAGTCGATCAGAAAAGTTCTTCCGCCTCTTACTCTCTCTCGAGCCTTAATTTATAGGAGTACGAAGATTCGGTCGACCGATCCTTCTTTTCGGTCGACCGAACCAGCTTCGATCCCCTCCAGCTGGAATCTGACGCTGGCTCGAATCTCTGGCATTAATTTGTCTTTAAGTATTCGGTCGACCGATCATGCCTTTCAGTCGACCGAACAGCTTCCTTCCCTGTTCGTCATGATTCTGCCGAGATCATCCTTTAATGCTGAAAAAATGTGATTGGATCGGTCGACCGATCCCCAGGTTCGGTCGACCGATCAGCTTATTTCCTTTGCTACTGATCGATGCTGATGATCTGTCCTGTGCTGAGTCACTAAGGTTCGGTTGACCGATCTTACTGTTCGGTCGACCGATCAGTCTTTGATCGAACTATGATCTGATCTGTTCTGAGATGTTAGCTGCTTTGTATTGATCTTGTTCGGTCGACCGAATCACAGGTTCAGTCGATCGATCCAGTCGGTCCTGCAACAGAAAGTTAAGCAAAAACTATTTCCTGCAAAATAGATGTTAGAGCAGTAGTAATATAATGCAAGATTAATAATATGAAAGACAGTATAACTGTCGCTTTGATCTCAACTTGGAAACCTTCCGATTTCTTTAGATTGCCGACCTGTTGTTCCTTTGGGAACCCGACCTCCTGCCGCTCCTCTAGTTGTTACCTGTTCCTACCCGCCAAACTTAGATCCTCTGATCTAGTTTGGACTTTTCACTTAGCTTTGATCGGCTTGCCAGGACTTTTCCTCGATCTCGGGTCCTCGGACCTCTCGATCATACCGCCAAGCTCAGGTCCTCTCGACCTCCTTGGACTTGCACCTGGGTTCCACGATCTACTAAGATTTCTCCTGCCTAGCCTCCAACTAGGTCTTTCTTGGTTGAGTAAACATCCTGCACACTCAGTCAACTTGTTAGATCATAACAAGACTTAACTTGAACCTTTGACAACATCAAAACTCGAAGTTTGATTCCCGTGTGACTCAGACCAACACCATTACGCACGTGAGAAATGATGGCTCATTTTTAAATCGGAAGTATCACCCTCGTCCACCTCCACCGCGTCGGCCCCATCCTCACTCAACTTTCTCCGCTTTCTCCCACCAAGCCATATAGAAGAAGGTCCGCTCCATGGTCTCTATCCAGGACTAAGCCACACTCGGATCAGTCTCTCCTCGGAAGAGTGTGAATCGACTCTGCCAGTGCTGGGATCCGGGATCGTGCCGAGACTATATTAGTGAGGAGAGTAGGGACAGCTGCAGGAACTGGCGGAACCACTGGAGCTGGTACTACAGGTGATACTGCTGGATAGGCCGGGGGAGGCATCCCCGGTGCTGCCGCATAAGCTGGGGCAGGTGCCGCTGGTAGCACTGCAGGGTCAACATAGGTGGGTGCGGCTGGAGGTACGGTGGGTGGTGGTACCGGAGGTGGAGCAACTGCTGCCCTGGTGCGGGTGCTGGTTACACTGTAGGCACTGGGGGCGCAGGTGCCGCTGGTGCTGGGTACACGATAGGTCCAGGTGGCGGTGGTGCCTGGTAAGCCGTAGGCTCGACCGGAGCAGGTGCTGGGTATGTTGGTGGTACCCCTGGTGGTACTGTAAATACAGTAGGGGTGGGTACAGTGGGTGTAGCTGAGGTAGGTACCTCTAAAGGAGCCATCGGGGTCTGAGAGCCCGACGCGCCCACAATATCCTGAGTCTGTCCCTGACCGACAGGCTCAACCCCAGTAGGCATCTATGGCAAGTCCAGACATTCCAAAGTCCTCTTACATGGACGTCCAGCACCACGTCTCGACGCAGCTGCATGTGTAGATCTCCTTATATCTGTTAAGTTATAACTCAGATATTACTACAAGTATAAAAATTATAAAATTACCTTTATACCTATTTGTCGTCTGGAGATGTTCCGTCGCTGTCCAGTCCCCATTTTATAACCTCGGAATTCTGTACGAGAAAATCAATGGAAATCCATACAAATCCAAAACGGAAATCCAAAACACGAACATAACGGAAATCAGTACAAATCTGAAAATACCAGTTTGACTCGCAAACTTGGCTCTGATACCAAAAATATTGTCACGCCCCAGGTAGTCCCTGCCAGAAGAAATTTCGACAGCATCTCCCCTGTACGGGTGATAATATGAAATTTTCTACAATGCCCTCAGGGCCACATATACCTCGACCAACACGGTCAGAACAATAACAATAAGTACAATAAGCAAACACCCACGCAGTTTAATAGTAAAACCCTAACCTAAGCAATGATAAGAAAACTATTTCAAAAATCCTACTCAACTACACCCATAAAACACAAATCTGAAATCCAACTCAACTACACCCATAACACACAAATCCGACATCCTACTCAACTACACCCATAAAACTCAAAACTCCAGCATACATCCAAATGAAAACCCATCGATAACAAGGAATCGTACAAGATCCAAGTGCCAAAAGATACAAGTCTAAATAACATAGACAATAACATAAACCAAAATGTGTGAACTCATCGCAACGCGAAGTGATGGGGGGACTAGCGACTGGAACCTCCTGAATAGCCTCAACCTGAAAATAGTAATAACGGGGGCGAGTCCAACACTCAGCGGATACCTAGTTGACATGCATAGTAAATAATAACTAACAGTAATAAATATGCGTACAGTCTCCTGAATAAATATCATATGAAAAATAAAAATCTGTAAGGTAAAGGAGTATCAGTACTAACCAGGACCTCGAGTATAGGGATATCAGCCAGACCCGTAGTATCATAAATCCTATATGCATGTCAAATAATGCATCTACCAAATATGCAGCATATAAAGTGCATCAAACATAAGCAATAAATGCACCAATCGTATGATGCCACTGACATATCCCGGTCACCCCTTGCGCCATCTCACTGGATGGTGAGAGCGAGTGGGTAGGGCTGTGACAACCGTGAACTCTGTCGGCACTGCTCCTGATGAGTGACCAAGTGGACGGGATGCTGTCGGAGTACACCTATCCTCCTACCCCAAATCATAAGTGGGGGAGCACAATGCTCTCATCTCCCTGAGACAATCCAGAAGAGGGATCCCTACCAGCTACCACGCTGCGTCACACTACCCATGAGCGGACCAACGGAGCCAAACAAAGCAACTTGCTGTAACACACCCTACCTGAATAAAAACTACTAACGCATGAGTGGTTGTGTGTGATGATCCATGTAACTGGCGATGTGCTCAACAATAATGGAGCTGTCAATCGCTCAGCATGCAATCATGCGTAATGATGCATGACACTAAGCATAGAAATATCATAATCCTATCTACCTCCATAAAAACATGTACCAAATACGTGGATCAAATAATATGATCTAGGTACACAGGTCAGGTATGGTATCTAACCAGTCCGATATATCATAAAGCATGACATGCCACTACCTTTATAACATAAGTAGTAAACAGGGCATGAATGCTAAACAAGTAATAAACAAAACATGCTCGGAAAACAAATAGTGACATGTCAATGCAGATATAAACATATTTAGTACTACTTGTTAAAATCTACAAAATATATCAACAAGACATATCAAAATAGATAGGTCAAGGTACCTGCCTCAAATATCGCGCGTGCCAATGGGAATCCCACTTAAGGCAACTCGTCGCAAATCAACGTCCTGCAATACATGATATACAGATTTAGCTAATTACATATAAATTAATTAGTTAAATCAAATCCTCATACCTATTTAGGATAATCATCATCAAATACGACCCTTGGACTAACCCTCTATTAATTAACCTACTACAATTTACATAACCAAACGAAATCTCAATTAGGGTTAGGAAACCCTAATTGCTTAACTTATTCATCCTACATACTCACCAAAATCTGTGGTAGCTAATAGGCTCTTGACCGGAGGAGT